>NC_069727.1:15582288-15647288 GCF_027358585.1 Pangasianodon hypophthalmus
CAACTTTACTTTTATGTGATGCAACTCCACCACAGGGCACCGCACTCAATCACATTCACACTTACGAGCAATCTCGAGTAGCCAGTTCACCTCCTGGCATGTGTTTGGGAGGTGGGAGGAAACCGGAGAACCCGGAGGAAACTCACGTGAGGAAACTCACACTAACCTGAGCTCAGGATTTGGAACTGTAGAGTGGCAACACTAGTCACTATACCATCAGACCATCAAGAAAATGCATAAGACATACAGATAATCCTTTATATGTAATATAATCAGTGCAGCACACTCCACACTTTGGATGTGGCTGCATGATTTACAACAGTGTCAGGCAAGTTGGGAGGCAACAGTGACCGAATCATTATGAATTGTGTCTTTGTGAATTATATTCAATACGATTACATTAACAGCATTTAGCAGACACCCTGCGTGACTCTTTTTTTAAAAATTAATATTACATTATTATTTTGGTCTGTCCATTTATCTTGTTCTCTTTTTTTTCTTCTGCCATAATTCTTTGTTTTGTGGGTCACAGTGAAGAAGATGTGGTCTCTGTACCTATCAGTCTAAAAGAAGAAGACGTGGCCTCCATGTTTGTCAGTTCAATGGAAGAAGGCGTGGCCTCTTCCTGTCAGTCCCAGTGAAGATGATATGGCCTTTGTGCTTGTCAGTCCAAATAAATGAAGGTGTGGCACTTGTGCTTGTCAGTCCCAGTGAAGGAGGTGTGGCCTCTAAACCCACCATTTAAACATGTCAGTCTCAGTGAAGGGGGCATGACCTCCAAACCTGTCATTCCCATTAAAGGAGACGTGGCTTCTAAACCCGTCATTCCCAGTAAAGGAGGTGTGGCCTCTGTGCTTATCAGTTCCAATAAAGGACATGGGGCCTTTGTGTTTATCAATCCCAGTGAAGGAGGCATTGCCTCTGTGCTTATCAGTCCTAATGATGGAGGTGTGGCCTTTGTGGTTATCAATCCCAGTGAAGGAGGCATTGCCTCTGTGCTTATCAGTCCTAATGATGGAGGTGTGGCCTTTGTGGTTGCTAGACCCGGTTATGGTGGTGTGGTGATTCTGCTTGCTAGTCCCAGTAGAGGAGGCGTGGCCTTTGTGCTTGTCAGTTTAAAGAAGGAAGCCACTTAATGCAATAACGAATCACATGGTGTCACATTGCAGCCAACTGTATCATACTGTATAACTCTAAATGATAGTGTTGAATTGTATTCACCCATCAGAACATTGATGTCAAATCATGATGTACATATCATCATCATCATCATCATCCTCATCATCCTCATATCATTCACACCTAATATTCACACCACCTTCAAACACCTGAACAATAAAGCAGTTGAGGAAGTGATTTGGTTTTGGTTGTAACTCCACAAGGAGTAGCAGCCAAGCATTGACAATCATGAGATGGATAAAACAGTGATAGAGCCAGGAAGCAATTAAAAGCATGTGAATGGTGGTTGCAGAGCCAGAAACACCTACAGCCCCTGCCCATTTGAGCTGAGGAATGCCTGAGACCTATCTCTCACTGAAGGACGGAGCACCTGTAAGCCACAGCATGCGGTCTGCTGAGAAATGAAGAAACAACTGTGCTTGACTCAAGAAAATTAGGACAGGGAGAGTGAAAAACATGGAGAGTGAGCTGTGGAAAAAGACAGCAGAGGGTGAAAGGATACGGACGTGAGACGTCCCTAAGGGAGATGGAGAAAAAGAGACGTCTCTCATCTTGTCAAATTTTTAATCATTGACCTCCACAGAACACCTAATATCCTACCCTTACTCATGGCTCCATGTCTGTATAAGTGTGAGTATCTTTCTGCCGTGTCTCTGTGTGACCTATGATTGTGTACTAAATGAGGTTAAATATTGTTAGCTATTTCTTAAGAGGCAGGAAATGATTGAGATGTAGTTGGCTGTCACATCACTCAGTCTCAGTTTCCTCTAGCTCTCTATATTTGAGGCCTGTATGTTCATAGTGTAAAATCTAAGATCCTGATGGATTGGGTACATATTTCACTCGTAAGTATATAACATTTCCACTTTTAAAATCTTTTTTTTTTCTTCTTTTGTGTCATGCTATAACAACAGCTTCAGCCTTTATCAGTTTAAGATATCGTGAGGATACTGCACTAAAAATGATTACATGTGTACTACAAGTTCTAAATAACAAGAATTTTAGGGGTCTGTGCACCAAAGGTGCTGGAGCTCTATTATTTTTGCTTTAGTTTTTTTTATTCTTATTTGATATCCCCTACAAGAGAAATGCACAGAATAAACTGTAAGTTGTAGAATGAAATTTGATCAATAGGTATTACTTCCTTCCACTGTTCAGGCATGTGAGTTGGACCCGTTCGGCCTAATAGTTGTGCTATAGCTTTTTTAGTCCATATCTCGATAACCCTGAGGCCTAGAGACAGAATACTTTTCTGTCTGATTCCATGATTAATTCCAAGCTAATTTGCATTTTGGACCATTAATCTCTGCCCACTTAGATTTTGAGCTAATTTGCATAATACACCAAACCTACTTTTGCTATCCTAGAATTTTTGCTGTATCTTCTGGAAACTGGTGTAAAACTACTCAGTAGAATGTACAGCTCAATAATTATCAAAAGCATTATTGAGCTTTTGTGGAGTTAAGTTCAAATCATTGTTTCTCAGGAAAGTTTAGTTGATTGTTCATCTATGGTCTCTTTATTGTTCTGTGTAACTTGGCCTGAACTGGCCACCGGAGCTGATATTTGTGAAAAGTGCTTGGACCCTGCGGATTTATTATTATTACTAACCTGCTAAAAGACAGTGTATTTGATGATTGACAGCTGTGTCATGCTTAACACTCACAGGTTATCAGGAAGTGAAATTTAGTAATGACTTCAAAATCCTTCATTTAGTGAGTGGTTTGATTTTTGGCATCACTAACTCATATTCCTAGACTATCTGATACAAAAATATCTCATGCTTCCCATTGGCAGACACAGGGGGATGGCCCCTCCTGCTGAGATATGGAGCTGCGTATGTTCTTTCTCCTGAGCTGTATTTTAGGGGAGACATTGTGTACTGTAAAGAATATGAACATTCTGTT
Source organism: Pangasianodon hypophthalmus (assembly GCF_027358585.1). Lineage (NCBI taxonomy): Eukaryota > Metazoa > Chordata > Actinopteri > Siluriformes > Pangasiidae > Pangasianodon > Pangasianodon hypophthalmus. The sequence continues at coordinate 15,585,375 of NC_069727.1, forward strand.
ATATTCTATTGAAAAAGGAGAGAGAGGGAACAAGTCGAAAAAAAAAAACATACACACTGAAAGTAAAGTGGTTCAGGCTATAATTCTTGTAAAATCGAGACGTAGCAAAGAACACTGTAAACAAACGAGTATAAATATCCTGAAACTGGAAATTGGAAGCAGGTGACCCTAATGCTCAGAGAATGTGAACAATGAATTGAAATGTGCAACGAATGGCCATGTACGGAAAATAGGACGCCAAAAAGCTCAAGAATGTTTGGGTGGAATATGTGCAGCCATTGCCATGGACACACTATGGATTTGTATGTAGTCCTGGGATTTGGTTTCTGACATAAGGAATATTTTATACATGAAGTGATCAGGTATGAAAGATCCATGAAAGAAATATATTTTTGCCTCATTTTTACTTTGCGAAGTAATATTGATGTTACTGTTTAAGGGTTGCAGCAAATAACTTGACCAGTGGGTTAAAATGTAATCTTTGTGATTAAACAGAGGACAGCTAATAAAAGGTGAGCTTAATGACGAGTGTTTGTTGGTTAAATCTGACCTTTGAACCTCAGGCTCTTAGTAAACACAGAGGGATGGAGGTTCACACACAGATATACAGGGCAGGATTCAAACACAGTCCATCACAACATGGAAAATACGCCTGACATAACAGTGAAGGTGTAATAAAGCCAGTGGAACATACAGTACAAATGGAAAAAACAATTTACACATAATAAAACAGTTTTTTACTCATTTGCTGGTAGTGCGTTTCTAATTTATATATCCATATTTAGAGGAGAGACAGATAGGACATGCAAACACTCCCACTCTGTCATTCATGAGGAGGTGAAGGAGGAGAGGAAGGATTGAGGAAAGGAGGAGGGGAGAGCTAGGTGAGTGAATGTGTGGCACTGTGTAGTCTGGCTATAAATATCTGTGTGTGGTGTTTTGGGAGGTGGGGGAAAAGCCCAAGCTTCCTGTCTGCACACACCAGACCATCAGGAAGGGAGCATGCACGCACACACACACACACACACACACACACACACACACACACACACACACACACTGACACACATACCCAAACCCTTATATGTGGACTCCCTATATCTGGATTCCCACTATAAAGACTCTTGACTTTTACAACAGATCCAGCCGATGAATTTGGTATAATAACACCGTCTGTATTCTTCCAGAGCTTGAAAAAAAAGCTGCACAACGGAAGAACAACAGACAGTAGCGTTAGATAACTGGACTACCGTAAGGGGTACTGTATCATATACATCCACAGACCGTATATACAGTTTATGGCACCAACAAAATTGTCACGATTATCTTTTTTGTCCCATTGCATTTGTGGTTAAAATTTTTTTATAGTTTAATTGCAATAATCCTGCATGAGTCCCAGTAAAATATTATGTAAGGGTAAACAGGCAAGATTTATTATTATTATTATTGTTGTTATTATTATAAAAAATCTATAGAAGAAATATTTGTAGAAGCACTCACTATCAGTTTTAAAGTATTGATTTGTAGTAGACATCAACTGTACCTACTGCCTGTTTAGAGCAGAGTTGTCAGAGACACAGTTTCTGCCTGGGCCACATTGGCATTTCTGAGAGCTCTGAGAGCATGTATTCTCTTGTTTAGTCACGGTGAGTCGTACTGAACCATATTCATTTTTGTACCGTACATCATACATCATAGCACAGCTATGACCTTATCACATGACCTTATCTTCACTAAGAACATGCAAGCCCATGTCTCTGTCCTGCTGCACTTGTTTTATATTCTGTCTCTATTTAAGTCCATAAAGAATCATTAAAACCCTACACTTTCTATCTATCTATCTATCTATCTATCTATCTATCTATCTATCTATCGATCTATCTATCTATCTGAGGGATATTATTATTTGGGATATTTGGAAATCTGTCTGTGTGGGTGTCCTCTGGTGGGCGGATTGGTTACGCTTAATTGCCCAAAGGTGTGACTGAATGTGTGTGTGCATGTTGCCCTGAGCTAGCGTGGATTCTCCCACCTTGGGCCCAGACTTCCTGGAATAGATTCTGGATCCACCATGACCCTGACCAGAATAAAGCATTCACTGAAGATAAATGAATGAATGAATGAATGAATGAATGAATGTCACAGCTAGTGCTGTGGAAAATGCCTCTTTGCAGCATTGCATACACTTTAAAAATGGTGAAACATTATTAAATGCACCTGGCAACAATAAAACTCAGTATGCAAGAGAAAGCTTAAATACGATGCCTGAAACCCAGCAGAGAGGCTGAAAGCCGTGTGCTCTATTTTTCCCTGGGCTTTCTGATTATCCTGCTCCATCACTGTGTTAGGAGAGGCCTGCATTCACTGAACTTCATTAAGCTGGAATAATGGCACGCAGTGAAGATGTGATTACCATTTTTAGTTGCTTAGGAAGCTGCTTGTCACTTTACTACAGATGCTATCTGAAGCTCAGAGAGTGGAAGTGTTAGGAAAGGCATCCATTTTGATAGGAGGATGTGGATTTTTAGAGGGTGTGGAGCATCTTCTGTCCCCGCCTTTCCACACACACACAAGCAACCTGAGTTTTAAAAACTGAAAGGGCTGAAAGATTTAATTTTGACTACTGACATTAAGGACATGCTGTGGAATGAATGCCAAAAGCCTACTGAAGAATAGCTGAATTTGTGTTTTTTTTGTGTGTGTGCGTGCGTGTGTGTGTGTTGCTTGTGCAGTTGCTGCACACTTTGACGCCCTCACACTTTCGGCATAAGAAAAACGTTAGACTCAAAAAAGATTGAGACCTGCTCGTTTTTCAAAGTGGAGATGTGGAAAGAAGAAATGTCTCCACAAGGTCAAAACACAAACCCCTTTTCTCCAACTTTCCTCTATGACCTGGTGACAAGTTTGCTGATATATGCGTGTGTGTGCAAGTTCCGGCTGTGTGTGTTTTTCCTGCCATTGTGAGTGGGTGGGTATCAGATTGCAATGACACCATCGAGGGGCAAAGGAGAGAGAAATATGTCTCTATCTGGTACAGGCAGAAATCCCACATACACTCACCCAGTCTACACACACACAAAGCATAACCCTGACCTATGCAAACACTACTCCAACACATGGAACACACACACACACACACACACACATGCTGCATACGCTGCAAGGCCAGGCTGTGCTCTGATCTCTTGTCTGGACATGATGAATTCTTCCAAGTGTAAGACTTCAATACTGGAAGCAAGGCTGTACACAGTTTCTGCCTGGGCCACATTGGCATTTCTGAGAGCTCTGAGAGCATGTATTCTCTTGTTTAGTTACGGTGAGTCGTACTGAACCATATTCATTTTAGTACCATACATCATACATCATAGCACAGCTTCTTTACTGTAGCAGTAAAGAAGAAATCACATGACCTTATCTTCACTAAGAACATGCAAGCCCATGTCTCTGTCCTGCTGCACTTGTTTTATATTCCGTCTCTATTTAAGTCCATAAAGATTCATTAAAACCCTACACATACACTTTCTATATGCTGTGAAATCATTATATATAATGATGTCATGACTGTGTCATGAAAGTGTTTTTCTACAAGATGATTTTTATGAGTAATCAGAATAAACAAATATGCAGTTTATTCACTGTCTCATGACCTTATGACACAGTTTTAAGTGAACCGTGTTGTAAATGCAGCCTAACATCAGCAACATCTGTCCCCACCCCTCATGTTTCATGGACACTGATGTACTTTTGGGTGTTAGTTTTCTTTATAATAGTCAAGCATGCATGAAATGTGCGATGAGGATTGGATGGATGTATGCTATACGCCTTTTTATGGGATGAGAATTCTAGGTAATAGTGCTCCGGTGAGAAAATGTTGGCTAGTGTTGCACTACAGGCTGTTTCAATATTTTTTGCAAGTCCAAATTTAGCCCAAGGTCCTTGAGTTTGACACCTAGTGCATGAGAATTTAAATACTGAAAAAACGAATGATGTAGTCAGAGGAAGAAGAAACTTTTGTTTATTTATTTAAATTTTTTTATTTTAAAATTGTGTGGAATAAAAAAAAATCACAATAATAAGCTACATACATTAAATACAAATGTATCACCTTTATAAAGTCAAGTATTGCAAAACTTTAAAACCCAGAAAACCGGGAATTTTTAATAAATATTAACTGCTCTGGATTAACATCCTGTCTGTGTCAGGTCTCACAATGTGAGAACACTTAGCAGCGTTCATCTTCTCTGGCCTATTGATTACCGCCTACAGACTATTTAAGGACCTTCTGTTCGCACTCACTATTCTTGCGATTCTTCCCATTCTTTTTCACTCGCTCACAATGTTCCCGCAAATATAGGCTAAATAGCATTTTACAAGTATATTGCAAAGTGTGATTGCATTCTTTTGACCAAAATGACTTGTTTTGTTTGGATTCGGCCACTTATCAACACACCCACAGAAAACCCCTGGGAGGTCAGAATGCGGTACTCAATAATAAAAATTACACATAGATATATATATATATATATATATATATAATCCTTTCGCATTAGTTTTCCAAAGGCTAAAATGGCAATAACGATAAAAAGAAAAAACAATATACTGACAGGCCTAGTTATTAGAGTACATTTTTCAGAATAAACTGATTGCAATTTGTATGTCTAATTTTGTCTATGCATTATAATCATCTCAATATTTAAAATCAAGACACTGAGCCCTGAAAACTTGAGTTATTTTGTATTTACCACAGCATGCATTACCCTTGTCTCACACCAAAATATTCTCACTCACTCATGTATTCACTCACTCACTCACTCACTCACTCACTCACAATAATCGCTTTATCCTGCTCAGGGTCTTGAAGGATCTGGAGTCTATCCTGGGAACACTGTGTGTGAGGTGGGAATACACCCTAGCCAGAATGCCAGTCCATTGCAGGGCACCATGAACACACACATTTACATCCCTCTCCTGGCATATTTTTGGGAGGTGGGAGGAAACCAGAGATCCCAGAGGAAACCCACATGGACACAGGGAATACATGTGAAACTCCACACAAACAGTAACCTGAGCTCAGGAGTGAATCAGGGACCCCGAAGCTGTGAGGTGGCAACACTGCCTGCAGCGCTACCATGCAGCGGGTGGCAAAATTTCACTTGAAATATTTTTAAACGTATTTTTAAAGTATTACAAAGCACTTGGAAAAGGGTTCCTCAACAGGGTTCCTCAAGGGTTCTTTGGATAGCTTACTGTTCTACTTGGAACCCTCTCTGAAAGAGAAACACTAGGTTCTCACACGGAAGAATTCTAAGTTTTAGGTTTAATCCTGAGGTTTAGGTTTTTTCCTGACAGTGTTTTCAGCGTCTTGGGAGATGAAAGGCATATATAACCTTTTCGGCTGCTGCATTTCGGGAAACTAATTGCAGTGCCCAATCCTGATTACAGCACTGAGGACTGCATTTGAACAGCATGTCAAAGTATTGGTTTGATCACAGCTTTTAAGCAAAGCACTTATCCCCGTCCTGTTCCAGGGTAGCCAGCGGGTGGTTAATGTAAGTCACTTTGACCAACAGCTTCAGCTAAAAGTCTGTATGTAACTGTATGAAACTGCACTGTAGCACAGTGTACCCACGCTCGAGTGTATGCCCATCACTTCCTCCACACAATGACTCAGGTTCAGCTTAGTGAGAAACACTGGCTTACGCTGCACTCTTATTTTCTTAGTCTAGCATTGACGCAGTAAAGTTTATAGACTGGCGCTGAAGTAAATGCCAGCATGCTTTTAGAAAGGTGACTGCGAGATCTCTGAGACAGCTGCTACAATGCTGATGTCAGCAGCACATCTCTCCCAGACAGCTTGTGTGGGAGTGATTTCAATAATGCACTTCACTTCAGCACTGAAGTTCCTGCAACTTTTTCTTTCCTAGCATGCGCACTTTTTCACTTTTTCAACCCTTTCACTCTGTCGGCCACTTCAAGGGGCACAGCCCAAGCTTGGTCATTTACTTTACAGGATTTTCATCATCAGTAACTGATATAAGGCTCACTTACACTTCTAACTGAATAGGATTTTGGCATCTTCGGAGCGTGGCAGATCATAAAAGTCACTCTCCAGAACTGAAGCATTTAAACTGCCCGCCCTCATTCACTGTGACTGGCCGATAGAGACGTGTGAATGTGGGAGCTCTGACAGCATGTCTCACACCCTCTCCTCAAGCACACAGAAAGTGTTGGTTGTAGTGAATCTATTAGCTTAAAGTGCCCCTGAATAAAATTGAATTAGTACCTTTTTGCACCTGTCATTTCACCTTATGGACACCAGGTACAATAGAATATCTGAAAACACACACACACACACAAAAAAACTCTGGACATATCCTAATTTTATAGTTCATCACTTCTTTGCAAAATGATTAAAAATGTTATGATTTATATCTAGGTGCAACTACTATTTAAGATCCAGTGAAATGCTGTTTAGAACCCGCCCCCAGAGGCAGGTCTTGCCCTACAGTAGTAGTTTCTTAGCAGCAAACTCGGCATGTCGGTGCTTTTGGCTGTCTATTTTTCTGTGCTTGATTGGAGTTTATTCGTTTCGAAGTGGGTGAATTTTGTGGGTGGATCACAGTCACGTGTCAGACACGTTTCAGGGTGTTTTACTAACTTCAGTGCTCTTCAATGCTGAATATGTCACTATCTCAGACTGAGCAAGAACACGATTCCATCTTTATACATTGACCTAAATAAAAGGCTCTCGTTAATCTCTTTGCCGTTCTCCATAATTAGCTAGCTCACTAAGCTACTGTCAGGTTTGTGTACAACAGGCGATGGTGTTGCGTATCTTGAGTGCTACAGGCTGTTGTGTAAGTTAGTCAAGCAGTTCAACATGACGTCACTAGTCACTTCCGGTTTCAGAAGGAAATATGCCACTGTACAGAATCAAATCACAGCTAAGAAGCTATTTATTGGGGACATAACTGCATTGCCCATGGTGAGGTGGAAGCATTGTAAAGCAAGCAGATTCTAAATAGAGAGACTTTTTTTTATTATTATGCACTACATGGTTTCATTTTCTTAACAAATTCTGTATTTATGAACTGATGGATAAATGTAGATGAAAAGAAAATTACGTCTTTATCTCTGCTAATCAGTTTACTAAGTTGTTTGCTTTTCTCTTTTAAATCAACGCAGTGGAGCTGTTTATACAGATTTATACAGATTAGGCTACATTTTAAAATTAGGTTGGCCATTCAAGTTTAAAAGTTCAAAAGCCTTGAGTCATGCTTTCAAATAAATGATGCGATGCTGTATAATCTTCTGTATAATTACATGAAGTTGTAGCAAAGCTGCACTATTCCCATCTCAGTTGAAGCGCCGCCATTTTGTTTAAATGGACAACACTACAACGTGTGTTTTCACATATCCCACCTTGGTGACTACCTCTCCCCTTGTTTGATGGAAGGACCACTTACTGTTCTGAAAGTTCATTACAGAAAAAAGCAGCGTTGATGAAGTAAAATGAGCACTTTAGTGTAGCACAGGATCTTCTGAAGACTATGACATGCTACTGCTCATGATGTAATAGACTGTGTATTATTATATACCAGTGAACCACAATCAGCCTAACCATAGACAAAAGAGCTAAGAGCTTCTTGATATGCAAGTCAAAGCACAAGCCACACATCCTGAGAACTTGAGGAGTGCACAACATTACACAACATTTGATAGGCTTAACAGTGTAACGCTGTTTCTTGGTGTGCTGCTTCATAGACTGTCTCGGTGTGTGTATATCTTCAGGCAGATAGCGTTTGATAAAAGAGCGCTGATTGAATTAGCGCTAGTCACAAATCCTCTGGTGCTAAAGCAGATGAAGGTTCACATGAGAGTATGTGCTACTGCCATGGCAGCATTGTTTAAAAGGATTACCCGTAGCTCTTCTATCTCATGCTTTCCTCCTCCTCCTCCTCCTCCTCCTCCCTTGTGCCAATGCTTAGATTTCAGTCACGACAGAGACATCACATACGTAGTGATTAAGTGTCTGAAACGTTACAGATGCTGTGTTCAGATGCAGAAAAGTGAGAAAATGAGAAACCCATTGTAGAAGCAGTGGAGACAGCAAGTTCCAGAATGTAATGCAGCTATATGATTCAGTTGTGATGAGTTTAAGCAGCGTCTCGGCTGACAAGCACAATGGCATTGATTTCGGTTAAAGCTTTGGACCTGTGTCTGTTTGAGCAGAGTGTACAGGTGAAGAGCTGAGGGAGCTGGAAGGACTAAAAGAATAAAGCGCTGCTGCATCACCCTATTTTGGTAGAGATGAAGCAAAGGCTGAATCCCGCTAGCACCACTGTCAGCAGGTAGTCGAACAGCATTGTGGGTAATGTAGGAAACTGTTAATCAAAGTGAAAAAAGACCAACATGTCGATGAAAAAAGTTCGAAATAAAAAAACTAAAAAATAAATAAATAAATAAATAAATAAATATTTGATGTCATTGAAGGGCAGGTGTTAATTATAAAGATTAATATGCAAGTCGTTTATGGTGCATTTTTCTTCATATTAAAAATAGCTGGTGTTGCCACAGAATATTCACACTGGTTATATAATTATTTAGTCTAACAGATCTTCTGGGGTGAATGTGGGAGTGGTGTATTTAGTATATTTAAATATTTTGTACAAAGAAATAAAATGGTGATTTTCCTTAAATTTTGTAGCCACGTCAGGAAAGCTAAAATGGTGGGAGGTGTAGGGTTTTATAGAGTGTTATTGTGAAACTGTAAGACAGGGGTGTGGTGTAGCGTGTGTAGATGAGGCTTTGCTGATCAGTCTGCTAAAGGCAAACCCTGTCACTGTGAACACACTGGCCCACTTTAGAAGGCAGAAAAAGAAAAGCTCAAGGCCTTGGAAAGAGGAATAGTAACTTCACAATGCCAGTGATGATGGAGATATGGTTGTATTGGCTTGGATTTTGTGTGTGTTTGTGTGTGTTGCTGGAGTGGCATCACTAGAAATGAGCTGTAGTGAGCTATAGACAGGGAAAATTCCCTCTGGCCTTATCGGTCACACTCATTTCATAGTCTGCTGCCAGTGTGAAATGTTTCGGTGTCTTGCAAGTGTCAGGCTGGCTGTGCTCACTGCTCTTTCAGTGTTAAAAATTCCCTGTCATACATATCCTGTTGCTAAGCTGAACCTGGTAGACTAGTAAATGTTATTCCCTTGCTCTTGTGTAAATATCCATCAAGAAAGCTGCAGGTTAGCTCATTAGAAATGAGGTTCCTATGAGGGTGATTAATATTTCAGCCAAAGACGTCACCGGTCTTGGACTATTTTTGGTAGGTACCTTGTTATCAGAAAAATCGCAATTTGGTTGAATATTTTGGAAATGGTCTTTGTGGGATGACATTGTGACACTTGTACTACTGCACAAAGTACTCTTGTGCTTAAGGGTCTGCTACTCAAGTAAGTCCCTGTATCAAGTAGGTTTATCCAGTTTGCCCTAGCCAAAGGGCCAAAATAAACCAAAGGTGGCACTTCTAATACTTTTAGCAGATGTGCCAACATCTAAGGTTTAGCCATAGCGTTTATGATTTATGACCCATTGCTTTTTTGCTTTTTCAGTTAAAGCTGCAGTCAGACCAAACCTGAATAGCGTTTGACAATTGTTTCTGGTAGCAGTTGCTTTTGCTTCACACCAGCTTTATCTAGGTGAACTTTGACCTGTGAATTCACAAGCTCTGGTCTTCTGAACCAGTAGAAAACAAGAGGCCTCTCTGGATGGTAACAAAAGTGCTTATTGTTCATTATTAGTGGTCACACCAGACTTTTGACTCACCGTTTTCTTACTGTTGCTTGGTGGAAAAAATAGCCATCTTGTCCACCGACATACACTACGGCTTTTGTCTTTCAATTTTTTTTCCTCTGAAAAAAAGAAGGATTTCCTTCTTAGCAGTTTTGGAAGCTCTTCATTTAGAATAATGATTCATATTAAAGATGAATTTGAGCCTGAAAATTCATGTATGCTAATTTGATGGACTTAATAACTACACCTCAGCATAACAACTAGTTGTGCATTAGGGTTTAGCTAACCCATATTTACCAAAATACACATGAATCTACAGTATGTGGCTGGAATTTACTAGTAAAAAATGACAAATGAGCCTTCAATGCTAGGTAACACTGTATGACTGGAAATAGAGGCTAATTTAGCTAGTATCATTGTACCAGGCAGGATTGTCTGAAGAAAGTTAACCGGGATGCATAATGAATCTTAAAATAGCCTCAGCGCTATGCTGGAATTGATCCTGCGGGTTGCCTTTCGGTGAGTGACGTAGCACTGATGGTGCCGAGAGATTCTCCCAGAGCTCCGGTGACACCCACCATCAGCCTCCCCGCTCTCAGGTATCCGGCATCAGGTCTCGCCTACACATTGGGATAAGGAGTGTGTGTGCAGGTATGCTGGAGTGAAGCCGTTAGATTGTGTAGCGGCGTTTCATGAGGGTTCTCATACACTCGGGGCTTTGCACAGTGCCAGTCATGGCTGTTGCATTCATCTCTGGAACAAGTCAGCAAGGTGCAGAGAAAGGAAGTTCCTCAGTACCAAGGAGAAAAAGGCAGGTTCTGTGGTGGTGAGTCACTGCTGTCCTACACAATGTTTCTGGTAGCTGAGTGTCAACTGTCCGCTTAATGATTGTGGCTCAGGAGTCAGTACCTGAAACTGATCCCTGGAGCCCTGATCCTACACAATGTTCCAGCGTAAGGCAGCTGTAGTTCACTGACTTCATGTCGCTAGATAGGGAATAGACCATGCAGAACATACAGATCAATGTTGGGGAAGCTACTTAATGTTGTGACTTGTCAATCTACAAAGTATTCATAAATTAAAATAGCTAAGCTACAGCCCAACTAGCTTTTTCATTACACTATAAGCCACTAAGAAAAAGTAGCTAACTGCTACACTGACACTGCTTTATTATTTTTTTTCCACTGAAGCTACTTCGTAAAACTGAGGAGCTACCCTGTGCTTTGTACAGAGTATACCATAACAGAGATTTTTCTTTTCTACTCTTTACTCTTAGTAAGAAGCAGTTACAGAAAGCAACAGATACAGAGATAACTCAGTCCATTACTTTTGGCTCACTTTGTTTCTGGCAATACCTAACTAGCTAGTTAATGGCCATACAGTAATCCAAGTAACATTGAATTAAGTAGCTACATTTTATCTGTTTGCTGCAGTTTGAATTATAATACTTGTAATCTTTGCTTGTTATTTCATATTGGATGATGCTAGCTATTAGTCTGAATACCTGAGGTCAGCTGTCATTTTTCATTGAAACAATTGATAATTCAATGCTCTGTCACAGGGCAGTGTAACACACTCAGAGGAAAGCACTAACTGCCCTCTTACGCATCCATGAGCTCACAGATGGCCACGATTGGTCAGTGTCTTTCCGATGGACAGGTGAGAGAGTAACACCATCCCTCATAGATTCACAGAGTTAGATTCTCTTGGACTTCCATCCATGGAAAACTGTAGCATTCCTACTCACAATGTCCTGATGATAGGGCGAATAGGCGCTTTTGTGTTGTGTCACTTCATAGCAATTTGTCAAATATTTATTTGCAGACCTAGATATAACAGAGGAACAGATAGATACATAGCTTGAGGGATAGATGGATAATGGATTGATATAGGGATAGATGATAACAAATAGATGGATGAGTGGACAGATCGATAGACACATACAGTAGATACAAATGGATAGACAGATAAAGCAGATGATTGGATGTATAGATAGATAAATAGATGCATAAGTACAGATGGATAGATGGATATAAGAGATAGGTAGATATGGAGATAACTCTTCACATAAATAGGTTGTGCAAATTATAAAGCACAGTGCACAAATGGCGAGCAGTACATAAGTAGAAATCAAAATTGTAACGTGTAAAATAAATAAAAATGTAGGACCTAAAAGACCAGTTCCCACTGAGTGCGCAGACTGCAGAAGAAGGAAGAGAGGGATCAGATCATATTGCAGAACGTGGGCAGACGATTGACATAAAAGAACCGGACGAGTTCACAGCCCACGCAGAGCAACGCTCCCTAATTGCCTGAGACAATGCGCGTGAGGACAGAGATTACCATGCTCACAGCAAGATGGCCTTAAATACACCGCTGGGCCTGCTGTGTCGGACTGTTGCTATGGTAACTCAGGAGGGGTAGCATTACTGCAAGGTATGATGGGAAGTGGAGGGGGATAAAACACAATAGCTTCTAAATTGAACTCATAGCTTCACACATTTACTTTCTTCCTTTTCTCTCCCTCTCTCTCTCCCTCTCTCTCTCTCTCTCTCTCTCCTTCCTCCTTCATCTGTGTCTTTTTTTCACCCAGGTCTTATGAATACAGGTTCACTGAATATAGTTATGTTATGGAGTTCACTGAATACAGGTTTGCTATGGAGAAATGTTGTATGCTGGCACATCACATTCTGATTGTAATATCCATCTGGGAAGTGAGACCAGCATCAGCCGTGATATTACTGGAACTAATTTTGTTAAAAGAGCTCTTCATGATTGCTCTCCTTCCCTCCCTCTCTCTCTCTCTCTCTCTCTCTCTTTCTTTCTCTCCCTCAGCAGCCATGTGACATCTCTCTTCTGCACTTGCTTTCCATTTGACCTCCTGTGCTTGCACTTGGTTGCTTGATTCAGGTTGAACTATAGAATAGCTCATTCTAATGAGCTGTGCATTGTGACCTACACTAAAACCTTTTCATACAGCTTTCTTGACTAGTTATGTGTGTAAGACTGTACAGTAATGGTAAAAGTGATAATCCCAATTATTGTGCTCATATCGGAATCATAATTATTTACCACAATTATGCAGCCAAATTAGGAACATTGTGCCACATTTATCAAGCTCGATATGAAAGGATTTATTCGTAAATCATTCGCAGGAGCATTTACACAAGGGATGTGTATACATAGAAATACACAGAAATCCAGTTTCTTTAAAAAAAAATCCTGTATCCTGTAAAACTCACTCACTGTGAACCACAGTTGATGGGCTTCAAATTGTAGAATTGGTGTGAGTTACTGCAAATTTATATATAGATAATTAAATATACAGATATAGATTTTTAATGTCATATTACTGACTTCCTAGCTTCGCTTGAACAACTTAACTTCAGAAAGATCCGCATTCATGAGGGCGATGAGTAGAAAATGGCCTTTAGCACCACCGGTGATCATTACAAGTGTTTCAGGCATTGATTAATGATGCCTTGCTCAACCTGCTGGGAATTCTTCATTGCATATATAGACAATATTCTGATTCACTCCCCTTCCCTGGAGAGCCATGTTGACCATGTCAAGCAGGTGCTGGCCAAACCTCTTAGAGCACCAGCTGTACATTAAAGGGGAAAAGTGAGACCCCCTATGTGCTCCAAGTATCATTTCTCAGATATATTATCAGCAAACAAAGAGTAAGGTCAGTGCCGTGAAGGAATGCCACATTCCACGCACAGTCAAGGAACTTCACAGGTTTCTGAGATTTGCAAATTTCTATAGGAGATTCATTCAGGGCTTCAGCTCTATAGCCACTCTACTCACGTCACTAATCAAAAAGAAAGCTCACGTGGAATGAACCCGCTCACCAGGCTTTCACTCTTCAGAAGGAGGTACTTACAGATGCCTCGATTTTAAAATGCCCCGATCCTTCCTGTCTGTTCAGATTGATGCCTGTGAAACTGCAATAGGGCCTGTGTTGTCTCAGAGACTGATGCTGCGTTTCAATTTGCCTACTACCTGTCCTAAATAGTATCCGAGATTAGAATTAGTTTCCCAAATCGTAGTATTACTTTCGGTAGATCGTACTATATGGACTTTTTCTGGTAGATTTTCGAAGCGTGGCTCCGTAGACACTTTTTCAGCTAATATTGCCCACAACTCACAAGGGAGGAAGAGTTTTGTGACGTTTTGCTTCACCGAGCTCAAGGATGCATTTTAGAGAGGTGGAAATGAAATGTGGATAAATAAAAAAAGGAAATGGTAAAGTAAGTTATGAGTATAAATTATACAAGGAATAATGAATAAAGAAAAGCCGAAATGCAACGAGGGGTTTGTTTACGGTGACAGTGTGCGTAACTAGGCAACAACGTTCTCTTCCGTTAAATGACGTGTTAAGTGTGTCCCAGTACTTGCGTACTCTTTTGCCTCACACTCAAAAGTACGTACTTTTTCTTCACAAAACGAGCACATACATTTAGTGCATAGTCGAAGTAGGCGAATTGAGACGCAGGGTGTGTAAGATGCCCAAACTCCAATCCCAGAATTCCCTACTACGCAACAACATGTGCGAATCTGACTCCATTTTGCTCCATGCACACGCCTAGTGACAATTCCAAGTCTTTAATTCAGTGTTGTTATTTTGCCTAGTCTAGTCTGTCTGCCGATCGCCTGACCTGTACCTGGCTTCTGACCCCAATTTTGGATTTTGTTTTGGATTGTTTGAGTGAATTTTGAATAAACTGAATAAACTCTCAACTGCACTTGCATCCGTCTCTGCCGCTTGCCTGACACTCATTCATCCTGAGTGGAAATGAGTTCTCCCACATGTACACATGTTCACACAACTCACATCAGCATATCTCTTACTGCCTTTAATTAGTTTATTGTAATCCAGACTTTTCAACAGAGGAACACACTCATAAGCACAGGGGATGTGGATGAGTGTAAATATCTACATATCAAAGCTTAGGATATTATACGGGTTAGCAATGTGAACCTTCCACAGCCTCTGTCTTGCTTGTATTTTTGTGTATGTGTGTATGTGTGTGTATATCAAATATTTTACTATAGCTGACTATTTTTACTATGGTGCATTGTGGGAATTATATTTATTATTTATTGCTGCCGTTATACCATGGTATGATCACTATGGTTGTTATATACTTAACTATAAAATATTCATGGCTTTACAGTATTTATGTTAACTGTTATGTTAGTAATAGTAGTAGTTTGACAGACATACCGTAGTAATCAAGTTAGAAGAGTGGAGCTACAAACCATAATTTTCTCGTGTGCCAAAAGAACATGGTTAAGCGTCGGCTGTAAAATGACTATTTCTTTTTCCTAAGCTAATTTTTTTTCAAGGGTCATTTTAGGTATTTTTTCAGTTTATCAGTGCAAGGTGGTGCACACATATCCATATCTGACTTTGCCTTGGGTATCTGACTGGGAGGGCTGTGGCCTGGAGGAAGACTGCTGGCTTCCTGCAAGGGATGTCCTGGACCATGCTGTCTCATAAGAGAACTCCTTACACTTTTATCTCTCTTGATTAGTGCTTTGATTATGGCCTGCATGTTTACTGATTTAGTCTTGTCTAGTGTATTCCTTTTTGCTGATCACCTGAAGTTTAGCCTGCCTTATGTTTCTCAGTATTGACCAGGTATTATGTTGGTTTGCTACATACAGAAAAGCTTTTTATTTTGGACAGTGCAAGCTATCAGTGGAGGAGCTGGTATAAAAAAAAGGCCCAACTGCCCAGTGTACAGACATAGCTACTGTCTAAATACATGGTGTGTTTTAGTAAGTAAACTCCAAGGTCATCTGATTAACCGAATGCCATCGACTCTACAGGAACAATGTTTAAGAGATAAGATTTTGAAAATCAGCTGAAAATGCTTTTGATGTTCATGATGATTTCATTACTTTTATTGGCCAATCTGATGTCTTGACCATACCACAAAGCTCTTTGTGTGTGTGTGTGTGTGTGTGTGTGTGTGTGTGCATGTGCGTGTGCGTATGTGTGTGTGTGCAATGATTATTTGTCGTCACGGTGGCATTTTTCCAGCATGTCTGTCAACCCCTGTGCTGCTATTTTTAACTCTGAGGCTGAAGGGGTGTGTGTGTGTGTGTGTGTGTATACAGGCCTGTAACTGGACTCTCCTCTGTTCTCTTCGGGATAATTTTAGACGAGCAGTTGGACATTTCAGCAGGGTGTCGGGTGTCTAGCCCACCACCCTGTGTGTGTGCCGTGTGTGTTTTTGTCTTCTCTCTCTGTCCTTCCTCTGATTGTTTCATATGTGGTTCATTTATTCTTAACTGTTTTCAAAGAGCAGTTGATGGCTGTTTCAGATGAGCACACAGTACATGTTTATAAAAATAAAATGTTTTGTGTGCTTATGGGTTTTTTAGGAGGCACGTAGACTATCAGCACACAGGTGTTATTTTTAGGACATTCAGAGACATTCTGTATTATGTTTAATGAGTTTTGGTACTGGGGCTGATGTTGGCCTTAAACGCTGGATAGGTATCAGATCCAATTTGACCTTTTCCAATAAGATCCACTGATGAATTCCATGTCTTGAATGCATATGATGTTGATCAATCCAGCAGTGTGTATGTGAACATAAAACACAAATTGTCTTTAAACTAGCCAAAATCACTCCTGTATCATTTCTCACAACTTCACAACAGAATGTAGCAGAGAGTTGCCTTGGTTACTAGTCAGTACAAAATATCTTTGATATTGGTATTGTATCAGAAATGGAAAAAATGGGATTAATGAAGCCCTGATTATATTTCATGTTTGAGTCTAGAATTTGTAGGTAACAAAGTACTATTACTCTGTTTCTCTATTTAAGTCTAGTTTTACTAGTATCTGTACTTGAGTTTTTCTTTTTCCTTTTCCTTTTACTTTTACTTTCACTTTTTCCTATTACTACAATTTATTATTAAAATCTCTCCTTTCTACTCCCGACATTTTCAAACATTTCTCTATAATCATATACTTGTAAAGTCAGGGTAACTTTTTAGCATCAGACAGCTTCAAAGGGTTGATATAAATTCCAAACAAATCTAAAAATTTCTAACAGATTGGACACACTCACAGAGCACTTTATTAGGAACACTACACTAATACAGGGTAGGGCCTCCCTTTGCTCTCAAAACAGCCTCAGTTCTTCATGGCATGGATTCCACAAGATGTTGGAAACATTCCTTTGGAATTCTGGTCCATGTTAACATAATTGCATCAGGCAATTCCTGCTGATTTTTCTGGTGCACTTTTCATGCTGTGAATCTCCTGTTCTACCACACCCACATCATGTTCATAAAACCAGTTTGAGACGACTTTTGCTTTGTGACATGGTGCAATATCATGCTGGAGGGAGCCATTAGAATATGAGTAAATTGTGGCCATGAAGGGATGCACATACTCAAATAGGCTGTGGCATTCAAGCGATGATTGCTTGGTATTAACTGACCCAAAGTGTGGGCCAGTTTCAGAAATCAAGACTCAACAGACCAGGCTACGTTTTTCCAGACTTCTGACAGAAGTGGAACCCGACGTGGTCTTCTGCTGTTGTAGACCATCCACCTCAAGTTTTGATGTGTTGTGCATTCTGTGTTGCTTTTCTGCTCACTACAATTGTGCAGAATGGTTATCTGAGTTACTGTAGCCTTTCCGTCAGCTCCAACCAGTCTGGCCATTCGCCATTGACCTCTCTAATCAACAAGGAGTTTCCGTCCGCAGAACTGCCGCTCATGTATTTTGGATGTTTTTTCTTGATTGCACCATTCTGAGTAAACTCTAGAGACTGTTGTGTGTGAAAATCCCAGGAGATCAGCAGTTATAGAATTACTCAGACCAGCCCGTCTGGCACCAACGATAATGCCCTGGTCAAAATCACTGAGATAACATTTTTTCCTCATTCTGATGTTTGATGTGAACATTACCCGAAGCTGCTGGCCCGTACCTGCATGAATTTATGCACTGCACTGCTGCCACACGACTGGCTGATTAGATAATTGTGTGAATGAACAGGTTTACAGGTGTTCCTAATAAAGTGTTTGGTGAGTGTGTATACAGTATATATGGCTGTACAGTATATATGAATAGGGAAAAGTTTGTATGATGACAGGCTGTGGGGTGGCAGCCATGAGAAAAAGACAGGCAGAGAACACTAACCACATGATGCTGACTCACATAGAGACTGTGAGACACACACACACACACACATGGTGGCCCAGAACAGAAACAGCTCTGCTGATGTCTGCTGTTGAATACCATATGAGGCAGAGTCTCTCTTACATGCACTGAATGATGGGAGTTTGCTGGCCAAACAGACTGGTCAGCAGATTGGTGTAGATCTTTGTGTTTTGGCAGAAGCTAAAAATGCTCATCATGTCTGTCTGTGTGTGTGTGTTTTTTTGTTATCCATTTATCAGCAATATCAGGAAGACTTCATATATTAGATGCCACCTGATCGCAAGTCTTAGCATTTTCACCAACACTTATGTTTAATCGTGGCTCTTTCTTCCTATGACTATCTCACATTTAGTGCTACATCTCCACAAACAGTTTTATACTTCGACAGTATTTTGTGTCACTTATAACCCACTTTGGATACACCATAAAATGTAAGAAAAAAGTATGATTGCTTCAGAGTGTGCCTAGCTGAAAGTGTGTTCTTTCTTGTGTGTGTGATGCAGGAAAGCCATATCTCGCTCGGGCCTGCAGCACCTGGCCTCAGTCCAGAAGCCTCTCCCTGCTGTGACCAACGGACCAGCCAAGGAGCTGCGTGCCACCATCGACTGGAGTGTGAGTCACACACTCTGTATTTCATGCCTCCTCCTCATCCTACACACAGATATAGCTCTGCTCCAAATCTGAAATACTACATGCACAACATTGTGTTTTAGCCGTTTGTATGATGCAAAGGCCCTTACAAAAGTGTTGTACTTATAAGATAGCTAGATAAGTTGCCGTGTATTTGCCTTCACCTACCTTGTAGCTGCACTCACCATCTGTATTTTCAGGAAAGCCTACCATGTGATCTGTGGTCTCTGTACACCAACATGGTGGGCCAAAAAGGTATATATGTCAAAAGCTGCATTTACATTACAGGCCTTGATGCACAATTCCGCCATTTTGACACAGGTCTGAGTTGTAAAGTGTGGTTATTTTTTGCCATAGCGGTCTTGTCTGCTCAAACCAGTCTTGCCATTCTCCTCTGAACTCTCTACAAGGTGTTTCCACTCACAGAACTGCCAACTGTTTTTCTGTTTTTCACGCTATTCTGTGTAAGGGGGTCCCAGGAGGACTAGTGGTTAGGCCGGTGCCGGTCCCAAGCCCGGATAAAACTGGGGAGGGCTGCGTCAGGAAGGTCGTCCGGCATAAAAACTGTGCCAAATCAAACAGGTGGACCAATGATCCGCTGTGGCGACCCCTAACAGGAGCAGTTGAAGGAAGAAGAACAACAACAGCAACACTATTCTGTGTAAACTCAAGGGACTGTTGTGTCTCAGATCAGCAATCTCTGAAATGTTCAAACCAGCCTGTCTGGCACCACAAACCATGCCACGGTCGAAGTCATTGAGATCATATTTCCCCCATTCTGATGTTTGGTGTGAATATTAACTGAAACACTTGACCTCTGTGTGTTTGATTTTATGCACTGTGTTGCTGCCACATGATTGGCTGATTAGATAATTGCACGAATGTGTAGATGTACAGATGTTAATAATAAAGTGGATGGTGAATGTATGCATTAAATGGAATGTTTCACAAACAAATGCAGAAGATTTATTTTCCTGTTGAATAAGTGAACAGGGAGGATCCCTCTGTTTGTGTGTGGTTTGCATATTTAGCATTCTGTTCTCTGTCATGTCTCTTAGAGACCACAGGCGAGACATGGAGTAGGTGGGGCCAGTGGGCCACTCCTCGCTGCTAGCCATTCTGTCCTCATAATATGACCAGAACCAGCATCAAACTTTAATGTGTGTTTGCTTGTGTTTGTGTGTGTACACAGCAAAATGTCCGGGATTGAATTAACATCTACAGTCATTAGGGATAATTTAGCACTGTAGGTG
Source organism: Pangasianodon hypophthalmus (assembly GCF_027358585.1). Taxonomy (NCBI): domain Eukaryota; kingdom Metazoa; phylum Chordata; class Actinopteri; order Siluriformes; family Pangasiidae; genus Pangasianodon; species Pangasianodon hypophthalmus. Next base: position 15,605,241 of record NC_069727.1, read on the forward strand.
TTAATTCAATGCTAGGGGTTCTGCTATCCTGTGTGTGCTTGTCATTTTTAATGGAGTATAAATTTTCCATGTAAACTACTGTTGATCTCACTGAGTTACACTGTGTATTGTGTGATACAAATAGAGTTAAAGATTATGCGTGTTTGCTTTTTCCTGGGTGAGTGTGTGGATGTGGCCTTTGCAATGGGCCTCTGTTTCTACTGTTTCTCTTTATGTGTACATTCTGTTTTCTAAGTGTATATTTTATGTTTCTGTATGTGTGGGAAATCATGTTAATCACATGCATATTCAGCCCATTATCTCTGGCAGCAGGATGTAACACTCAGGTCAGTCATCCATGAGAGTTTCTGCTGCTTAGACTTCAGTGAACAAAAGAAACGTATTAAGTATGTGAAAAGAGATGGTTTTTATCGGATAAATCTAGCATTTTTCATCTAGCTATCCAGTAGCTCTTTTCCAACAACAAGGTGCCAATGCTATTTCCAGAATAGCCTAATCTGGACTGGCTCCACCATTTTTATTTTACTGGAAAAATGCCAGTTTTCGGATGCAAAATTGGTTTAATTCCAGCATCAGAATGTTGCCGGTATGGAGCCATGAACGCAGCATCATTTCATTGCCATGACAACAGCATGAACAACTCAAGTTATTTAAATAGTCGTTGTTAAAGCAAAAAATCTAAATTGTTATTACAATGATCAGTCAATAAGTTTGAGGAATTACTACTATAGTACAGTTAACTGAATATGCACTCACCATCCACTTTATTAGGAACACCTGTACACCTGCACATTCGTGCAGGTATGTAATCAGCCAATCATGTGCAGCAGCACAACGCAAAAATCATGCAGATACAGGTCAAGAGCTTCACTTAATGTTCACATCAGATGAGAAAAAGTGTGATCTCTGTGACTCTGATCGTGGCATGGATGTTGGTACCAGAAGGGCTGGTTTGAGTATTTCATAAACTGCTGATCTCCTGGAATTTTCACACACAACAGCCTCTAGAGTTTACACAGAATGGTTCGAAAAAGAATAAAACATTGAGTGAGCAACAGTTCTGTGGGAGGATGCCTTGTTGATAAGAGAGGTCAGAGGAAAATGGCCAGATTAGTTTGAGCTGCCAGGAAGGATATTATATCTCAAATAATCATACTGTACAACCGTGGTGAGCAGAAAAGCATCTCAGCATGCACAAAACATCAAAACTTGAGGTTGATGGGCTACAGCAGCAGAAGACCGCATTGGGTTCCACTCCTATCAGCCAAGAACAGGAATCTGAGGCTATCATGGGCACAGGCTCACCCAAACTGGACAAAAAAAAATCTCAAAGTCTTCAGCTGTCCAGTTTTGGAGTCTGTGCCCATGATAGTCATTTTCCTCTGTTCTCTCTCATCAACAAGGTGTTTCTGGCTGCAGACCCTCTGCTCACAGGATGTTTTTTGTTTTTTTGCACAATTCTGTATAAAATCTAGAGACTGTTGTGTGTGAAAATTCCAGGAGATCTGGCACCAGCAACCATGCCACAGTTAAAGTCAAAGAGATCACACTTTTTCTTCATTCTGATGTTTGATGTGAACATTAACTGAAGCTCTTGATCTGAATCTGCACGATTTTTTTGGCATTGTGCTGCTGCACATGATTGGCTGATTGGATAACTGCGTAAATGAGCAGGTGTTCCTAATAAAGTGGATGGTGAGTGTAGATGGTGAGAGATTGGGCTTTGGATGGTAAAAATGTTGTTAATGCCAAAAGTAATTTACAACTTTACAACCTACAGCCCTCCACATAGTTAGAGTAAAGTGTTACCTAGTTTCACAGCCCTAACCTCTAGTGTTTGCTGGAAAGCCTGGTATGTTGTATGTGGTATGTTGCCAAGAGCCACCTACTTTCACGTGAAGAGGCAATTTAATCAACATTGCAGACAACAAACCACAGACCATCAGCTCTAGCATGGGTTAATTTCAGTGAGAAAGTGAATTGACGCAACTGCAGAAAGTCACCTAATCATGTTGTGTATTTTGGGCTGTGGGAGGAATTTTGTTATAGATGTGACATGCTAAACTGAGCTGTGAGGTGCAGACTGAGCCAAAGGACTCAAAGAGCTGAAGTTCTGCAGAAATTAGATGTGTCCTGGATATTTTTGGAATGATGAACAAAAAGAAAAAATAAACGCTGGATGTGAAACACAAAATGTTATCTAGTTATTAGGATATCAGGAGCACCTGATAGCACCTAATAAGTTTTGTTTACTTTTTACTGTTGGATTATTTCTGACCAATGAAGGAAAGATTTTTCTGAGTATGTTTCCAGCCCTACATGCCCCTCAGCCAATGTTTTTTTTATTTTTTTATTTTTTTATTGATATTTTAATATGTTTAGCAGAGAATGCATGTTCACAGAACAGACTGTAACCCTCACCTCAACCTTCAGAGCACCTGATATCATTTGTGCACTTTTTGTGAGCTGAGACCAAGCACTACCTGTTTTATTCTGTGTTCTGTGTAGATGAACAGACAGATGACAGTGATTGGCTAGAGTCACACTATTTGACAGAGGACGACAGAAACGAGAGAGCAGAGGCGATAGGTTGAAACCTGATCAGTGTGTAAAATTGCGCTGCTCAGGAGAGAGGGCATTTTTTATATAGGAGTGTGTATGAATTGTACAGGACTTGTCTTTCTGTACAGGATGTTGGATATGCCATGAAGTGTGTTTAAGCTGTAAAGCTGAGGTGTGTGTGTGTGTGTGTGTTTAGGAGAATGCAGTAAATGGGGAGCACCTGTGGCTGGAGACCAACTGCTCTGGAGAGATGTGTTACCTGGGCGAGGAGACATGCATGGTGAAGATTGCAGTGAGTACATAAGACTACTGTGCATAAAGAGATAAATGCAACACCCTCTTGGTCATCAGTGCATACGATGCCTAATGAGTGTTGAGAAAAGTCTAGAATTTTTAATATATCCTGTTTGTTTGCCTTATTTTGGAATAAATAGTCTATGAGAATAGTTCCTGAATAATAACATTAACTGCAGTGAGGAGTCAGATGAGTGAAGGCCACGGATGAATAGACGTGTCATTAGAGTGCTTCTGCAATGACACTTCTTTTCATGAGGTAATACACAGACAGTGTGTGCTGAAAGCCAGAGATTGCTATTAGTCTGAAGAGGATAAAGGCAGGCAGGTGAATCTGCGCTCGCTCTCAGTCAGGCTTTTGTTTGCACTGAGCATGGCACTCTGAGGTGTTAAAGAACTCTTTGATTACCTCTCCAGGCAAGTTGGCAAATCTTTTGCCTCAAAACAAGCTTTTTATTGCAGGCAGCAGGAAGGAAGAGACAGTGTTTATAATACAAATGATACTATGGATGAAGGCGTAAATGCAATGAGACAAACTCTGCTTGAGATGATTGAGTCTTGCTCCATTGTTAAACAGTACAACTAAAACCTGTTATACACTGTGCAATTTCAGTAGTCTTTTAATATTATGGCTTGTCACACTGTACAAAACCGTCTCAGTAAATCCTGGCAGGATATATGTGATAACGTGTTCCCGTGTCAGATTATACGATGAAGATCCTCTAATGATAGACCTGTGATTAAAGAAAATTACTGCATTCAGCCTACATCATCAAAAAAATCGATCTGAACTTGTGCTAAAAATGGGCTCACAAACAAACAAGTCCTTTATAAAATAGGAGCAATGTTAGGCCTAGAAAAAACATGTTTTAAAAGACAAAGAAGATGAGTTTGGAGCTGTTCATGACTGAGTAAAACGACAAATTGCTCATTCTTCAAAGTGAGCTTCGGGTAATGAAGATATTTTTCTGCCCATTAGCATGTAAGGTAGCGTTGCAACTCACTGTATGCAGGGCTAGTTATACAGCTGGTAATTTTCTATTAATTACTGTGAGCAAGTCAGTATTTTCAATGGCTGCTTTCTCAAACGTAGACATTTCATTTTGCATTTCATGTAATCATGTGTCGTCCTCCTGTTAGTGTTACTGGACAAGCGTCTAAGCAGCAATCGCTCACTGAGATATAATACAAGATTTCTGACCCTTTGTTGTCATCTGTCTTTGGTCACAATGGCATTAAATCGGCCGCCAGCGAGCACATCATGAGTTCTAAGACCACCGATCTCATCTCACAAACAAAGAATTCTTTTAAATTCTTTGTTCAAATTAAAGTTATAAGATTTAATGAATCGTTGATTTATTCTGTGCTGTTAAAATAAAACATACAACAGTTGCAAGGCCAGTGTTTGTAAACGAGTGTGTAATTTATCCTCCTGTTATACACAGTGTTAAATAAATACAAATACGAAATCTGTAAAACAGATGACAAAGCCACAACTCCAAGAAACCTTACTGTATCACATTAACAATCTTGACAAGACACTAGTTGTAGCTGTCTCATGTCAACGCCATTCATGGCCTGCCTTTTCTTTTTGTTTGTTTATTTACTTATTTTTAATCATTTTCCTCTTATCACTCTTTTCAATTCTCAGCCACTCATCTGTTTTGTCATTATTTGACTTGCTCTTTTCACACTAATTGCCACATTTGGCCTAGAGAAGATCCTGTGCCATGAAAATATGTAAATGTATAGTAATCACAATTTACATGTCCTCAACTATGAGATAAACAGAAGCGTGGTCCAGCTGAGTGAAGAAGAAATGAAAGAGATGTTCTACATGTGGTACATATGTATAAACTTTATAATATGATATAATGTACTCATGCTGGGCAACTTGCCAAATTGGCTGGTACATTAAACAGTTGCTGCGCTAGTGCAGAATCTCACCCTGGTGTTAGTATTAAACCCTGGCTGTGAGTGAATGTAAGTTAGTGTGTTTTTTCCCATTGCAATGTGTCATGTGCTGTTTGGTTCTCTTAAGAAGTCGGCTCCCCGGAGGAAATGTGCAGCGTGTAAGATCGTCGTTCACACGGCATGCATCGAGCAGCTGGACAAGGTAGACATATAATCACCTACTTTATATCAGCAGGAGTCATTTTACTCCCAACCTACAATAAATTCCAAGCATAAATGTTCCTAATCCTGTCCTGTTCTTTCTTTGCCTGTAGATCAATTTCCGCTGTAAGCCTACATTTAGAGAAGGAAACTCTCGAAGCATCCGAGATGTACGTTTTAACCTCCGACTAGATGAATGAAGAGTATATGTATATGTACAGTGTGTATATGTGCACACTGACTCCATTGTTTCTGTGTGTTTTGGAAAACAGAACGTGTTAAGACATCACTGGGTCCATCGGCGACGGCAAGAGGGAAAATGCCGTCAGTGTGGCAAGGTAGGTCGCATCACGGACCCTGCAATATCACTAAAAACTTTCAGAACAATTAATAACTTTAAAACCACTAACATCATCAACAGCATCAACACTATTAAATGGCCTCAAAATGACCACGGGGCAACAATCAAGGCTTCATTAATTGGCAGGAGATTGCGAGTTTGAATCCTGTCCTCTTACAGCAACACTAGCTAATCGTGGGTGTCTGTGAGTCGTGTATGCAGAAGAGGCCGCTTTCCTCTGACTATGTTTCGCTGCATGGGCAGGAGTATGAAAATGTGCAGTGGCTGGCTTCATGCATCTCGGAGGATGTTAGCCTACAGCCTCTGCAGTTTGGTAGCTGTTCTATGACTGGTGGGTGAAAATTGGGTGATTAAAATTGGGTGATTAAACAAACCAACAAAAACAAAAAACAAAAACTTTATCACTATGGCTCCAAATGAGGCAGACGTTTACGAAAAGATGGATGACAAATTAAAGGAAAATCAACATAAAAGCTGAATTTTCTCTTCGCTAGCACCAATCAGCTGATGAGGAAGCAGCAAAACAAATCATTCTGTTTATCTGTTCAGTTATGCAAAAAAAAGTTGATGCAAAATTTATTAAAGAGTTTTGTCTGAAGCAGCGACAAAGCAGTGAAACGTGATAATCTTGCTTGTTTTCCAAGAAGCTCTGTGGTTGGTCATCTGCCATGTTAGTCAAAGTATGTCTTCCTGTAAAAGTAGGCATTTCTTAACCAGATTTATTGATGAAATGTATGAGATGTTATATAAAGTCAACATAGTCATTGTCTTCGTGTGTCCTCATCAGCAGAGTAGCTGTCTTCATCCTCAGAAAATGGCTGATGAAAATGAGTGGAACCTCAGATATTAATTCTTCCATTTCTATTCTGTTTTAACTGCAGAGTTTCCAGCAGAAGTTCTTCCATAGTAAGGAGATTATCGCCATCAGCTGCTCGTGGTGCAAGCAGGCTGTGAGTGTTGTTTGAGGTGGAAGGTGACACTGTTACAGTCTCAGTGGATCATGTGTTTACCGGGTGCTGACTCCTGTGTCTGATGCTCTCCTTCTCAGTTCCACAACAAGGTGACGTGTTTCATGCTGCAACAGATCGAGGAACCTTGCTCTCTGGGCGCACACGCCGGGGTCATTGTACCTCCCTCCTGGATTATTAAAGTCAGGAAGCCACAGGTACAGCAGGCCTTGAGTAACTGAGTTACTCTACATTGTTTGTTTTAAGGCAGAGAGAAGCCCTGTGTTTTTAAAACGTGTATTTGTAGGAAATGTGCTTATGACGTAAAAAATAAGCCTGATGCACTTGCATGTAAATGAGAAGTGAGACTGACTGCATGATCTTGTCTTCTCCAGTTTGCTCTCGATGTGCTGCCGTTTGATATAACAGAACCATCAGGATTTATATGTATTGTATGCAGTCTTTACCATTACATGCTACCTGTTAAAAAGGCTTGTTGCTTTTGCCTCACTTGAACATGAATTTTATCTGTTTCATTAAAGCCTGTAGAATTGATCAAACAACTGTCTCACACCCTCACTGGTTACGTTCACACTGCAGGTCTAAAATAAAAAATATTTTTTAATGTGGTCTATATCTGACACTAGTCTGAACACAGACCAGTATGCGCAAAAAAACCCTTTTAAATCGAGATTAAATCCCGCCGAGGTTATGAAGTTATGATGGATGATGGATGGATGATGATTAAAAGTTGCATGAATTTAGATCAGACTGTTCAGGCTGAGGTCGCATTGCCACATATCAGATCTGTATCACATTTCTGTAAATGGAACTTTAAAATGTCAGAACAAATTTATGTAACATACAAGGAAAAAACACATATCACAGATTTGGATCACTTTTACTTGCAGTGTAAATGTAGCCTTTATGAAATCCCAGTTTCTAACTCTTGTTGAATTTATTGTCACTTCCTATCTGTGAATTTAAACTTCACAGCCTTTGACCTTCCAGGCTCTGACCCATGATTGGCTGATGTGTGAGGGGGTGTGGCAGTGTTTTGATGAGTGACAGGCCACTGTCACTTTCAATTCAGGGGTTAATAGAAGGGAAGCCTCTAACACTCAGGAGAAATAATACTACCAAAAAAAAAAAACAAAAAAAACACCTTGAATATTTCATGTTTTATGTTTTATACATGTACGGTAAAGACTGATTTTAGCAGGTGCTGAATTTTTTATTTTATTATATATTTTTTTTAGAAGGAAGCTTAGCGTATTCAGGTTTTACCTAGTATGGAAAGGGTTGTGATGTAATTTACAGGGAATGGCCTTTTCAGAGAACACCTCTTCCTGGGAAAAAGAGTGAGTTCAGCTAATGAATCTGATCATGTTTCCTTATATAGCTGCAAAACAGGACTGCACCAAAGGTCACTCGTGTCCTCTCTCAGTACTGCTAGGTTTAGGTCTAGCTTGTATCTCTGAACATGCTATTAGACATGAGTCCCATCTCTCTCCTGTCTCTCAGAGCTCGTTCAAAAACTCCACTCGGAGGAAAAAACGGACCTCTTTCAAAAGAAGAACCAGCAAAAAGGGCACAGATGTGAGTAGCCACTACGTCTCTCAATGCACTGACATCTCCGTGAGTGCTGGACACGGACAGATACTTTATGTCAAAAAAGGAAAGTTTTTATTTCCTCTAAAACTGGAGGTGGGCCATAGAAGGTTGATGCGATTAGTGCCTGTCAAAATATATCTCTTCTTCCTCTACGTTTCCCTTCCCCTAACTCCTACTCTGAGACATCTGTTCAAGCAGCTTACTGCAAGTGTGTGTGTGTGTGTGTGTGTGGAGATATGTGTGTTTTGTATATAACACTCCTTTTTCTGCAGGAGGCAAAATGGCGCCCGTTTATGCTGAAGCCTGTGCCTTCTCCACTAATGAAGCCCGTGCTGGTGTTCGTTAACCCTAAGAGTGGGGGAAATCAGGTGGGAAGATATTTACCTTCCACACATGAATGGCGCGTTTGTCTTATTCTTCCTCTCACTTCTGCTGTCTTACCTTTAGGGGAACAAGTTGCTGCAGATGTTCATGTGGATTCTGAATCCTCGGCAGGTGTTTGATCTCTCCCAGGGAGGGCCTAGAGAAGCGTAAGTCTAAAACAACACTATCTTGCCTTGTTGGCCCCTTTACCCTCTGTTTTTTACCCTCTATTCTTAAAACGTTAGCTATAAAGCACTTAAGGGTATCAGGAATATTTTTAAATACTAATCCAGTTTTCATATCTACATATTTATTTAGTCAAATGCAAAGACTTGCCATTAATTAATTTATCCATCTTCTAAATAATGTCCTAAGTAGCTAATAATTTTCAACAGGTGTTTTTTTTAAAGTAAAGCTTTTTATTGTGGCTGAATCCTAAATGGCTTAAATGTTATGGACTGTGCAGGTTGCCTAAAAAAAGGAAAACCCAGCTAAGTATCAGTGACAATAAATTATAAATAAAATTGAGCCTAAAACATTAATGTTTTTTAGGGTTGGGCAATATGGCAACCTAATATTAATGTTGTTATAAATTATGTCACAATATAATTCTCGAAGATAAGTGCAGGCATTGTCTATTTTTTTTTTATTACAATTAAACTCTGGATTTAAAAAAAATGAATTGTAAAATTTCACATTAGAATTTATTATTTATTATTATTTATTGCATCCTTTTCAGTTTTAACATCAGTAACATTAATATTAACATTTAACATTAGTTTTATTTTTGTCATTTTATATATATATATATATATATATATATATATATATATATATATATATATATATATATATAATGTAAATATGTAAATATATAAATATATAAATATATAAATATAAATATATTAAAGGAAACACATTAAATTAAATAAGTTTATACTGCAATGTTTGTGTATTGTAATTTAATGATACATTTTGGACCACATGCTAATTATAAAGATTAATATGAAGTTTTTCACAGTGAACTTTTTCTTTAATCCTTAAATACATTTGAATACTAAATCTAGAAATTGAAACGTAATCTTTAAAAGACTTTAAAAGACAGCACGAGTAGCAGCTATAACTATACAGTGCTTTTTTCCTTTAGAGAGTTCAGTGTTCCAGAAGTTTCTCTCCTTCATTCTCTAGATCATGCCAGGGCCCTACTTGGGTTTGCCTCCTAATTGAGCTGTTTTCTGTGGGCAGCGAAGCACGTCTCAGCACTCAGAGGGGCTCTGCTGTTTGTTCTGAGCTGACAGAGGGGCTTAAGGGAAAAAAAAAAAACAGAAAGAGAGACATGGAGGGAAGAAGCTAGACAGAGGAAGAAAGACAGACACACAGAAAGATGGAGTGGAGACATGGTAGAGACATGCAAAGGCAGAGAGGGACTGATACTAATAGAAATAGGAAAGAAAGAGAGAAAAAGAGCATGAAAGAGGGCAGGACCCAGCTGGTGGTGCCTACTGCTGAGCTTAGCCTGACAGAGCTGTGATTAAAGCCTCTCTGCCAAAACATGCGTCTTTAACTGGGCTTTCGCCAGGAGCAGATACCAGCACACTGATCAGCCTGCGCCTGTTCTGTTTAGAAAGAGAGAGAGGCAGGAGGCTTAAACAATGCTGCTCAACATAGTTTGAAAAGAACATGTTTTATACTACTCGTAGATTTATATCTATAGTATATCATATGACATTTTTTTTTTCTTTTTTTACTCAGGTTGGAATTGTACAGGAAAGTGCCAAATCTTCGCATCCTTGCCTGTGGAGGTGACGGGACGGTACGTTTGCTGCGCAGCAGCAAGCTGGAAATATCACATATTATATCACAGCGTCTCAAATCTCACTGGTCAGAAGGTGTTGATTAATTGTCTATAACGGCATGGCTCTGAGAGCAGTGCTGACTGTAATTCAAATGACAGATTTATATTAATGCACTTATTCTAACACATTCTCATCATTATGTGGCCTTATAGGGCAGACACTCCACATAATCTAAGCTTAATAATGAACAGATTTTAAACTTTTAACTTCAAAAAAGTCAGGCTGGTGAGGAAACAACTATATATAGCTGCCATAATACTGTGTCCCACATACTGTATATGCCATAAAGTGATAACAGGAGCTTGTCTTGTGGACATTTCACAATATTAAATGTAACTTTAAACAGATAAAATGTAATGCGTCATTCTTTAATAAATTAAAAGTTGTAATAGGTGACAAATTGCTGTGGTGTAAGAGGAATAAAATATGACAGGGCATGCTCTCTTTCACTAACAGCTGTATCCTGGTCAGGATCAAGGTGGATCTATATCAGGAACACTGGGCATTGGCAATTTATCTTAATCAGTCCACCTCCTGGCATTTCTGGGAGGCGAGAGAAAAACCAGAGAACCTGGAGGAAACCCTGCATGGGGCATGCTGTTATAGGAAAATAATCAATGCTGTGGCCATGTGATGCATTACTACCTCAAAGTTTTATTCCTTTCATAAACAACATTCGTTCCATATGTCATTGTTTCTCAATCTCAATCTGGTCCTGCAACTATTGGTGTTTTCTCTTCTCCTGATTAAACTCATTAGCTAACGCACAAGCCTGAACCAGACAGAAGTGGGTGTGTTAGAGCAAATGCGTAGTTCTTATACAGATCACACTGACTCTGTGTATTATTTCGGAGAGTACACCAGTATGTGTCTGTGTGCTGATTGCTGCAGGTGGGCTGGATCCTGTCTGTGCTGGACGAACTACAGATGAACCCACAGCCTCCCGTGGCTGTTCTTCCTCTTGGCACAGGAAATGACCTCGCCAGGACACTCAACTGGGGAGGAGTGAGTCATCTTCTTCCTGATCTCACACCGTAGAAAGCAAAAGATATATGAATGATTCATGAACTGAAAAACATTGATTAATAAACCATGTGCAACCTGGCTTTCCGTCTTTCAGAGAGCACTCAGTTGGCGCTGATGCTGTTTCGATTAGCATCTGTGCCATTCAAAATAAGTGCTCACTCAAAACAAGAACGGGCCAAAGAAAGAACAAGATAAACTTGGAGTTCTAGTTTTAGTTTATTTTCCTAGACCAGTCATAGTGGCAACAGCAGAAGTGACTGCATCATCGTTCCATGTCCAACATGGCGAATGTGCATCTGGGCATTTGTTGAACCATCTTAATCAGCTGCAGCAAAATTACTGACAAAGCAGGACTCAAATCCTCAACAATAACACGGACCAATCCACACCAATAATTGTAACTTCAACCCATTTTTGATGAAAATATGACAAAATGGAAATAATGTTGTAGCCATTCAACTCACTAAAAACCCCAAAGTCATACCCAGTATGTGTGTTTTTGCTTTTTTTTTTTTTGCCAGCAAAATCAGTTGTTTCTGTTGCTACTGTTAACGTTTTAAAGTCTCGGTTTATTGTTCAGTTATTTATTTTAGTACATATTTTTCAGTAACTACAGTGCAATGAATAGGAAAGGTATATAGGAATAACAGTAATAAAGTATTAATGAGAGTGATGAATGGGCTCACTGATGGATCCTGGAAGTTTAAGGGAATATTTTAAAATGTTTGAGAAATAAAACAACAGAATGTTATTCTGACGGCACAAACAGTACCAGTGAAGTAGACTATTCTGTGCGTTTTTGTTTTTCACGTTGTGTAATGCGGCCTGCATAACCAATCAGAAGCAAATAATGCCACAAGGCCCACCCACGGAACTTTTGGTCTTGGAACGATATTAAATGGAAGAACGTGGTTTCAGTTTTCAGGTGCTAATGGTTGTCACACGTTGTGTAGTGCATAAAAGCCCTGACTGTAATATTGTTGTGGGATTGTGTAATGTAAGATGTAACCATTAACACCTAGTCACTGTAGTTTCTCTTTAAGGTCAGCTCCCTCGACTCCATCAGCGCTTGATGCTTTGAGCAAGGGTGTAATGAAAGCATGTTTCTGATGCTAATTAGCATCTCATCTAATGAGAGTGGGGTTTCTGTATACCATCTCTGAAGCCTCTCTAGAGGCAGGCAACTTCAAAGCAGAAGGAGTGGAGGGAAAGGGAGGCATGGGTGAGGCACGGGGTTGTCAACAATAATTATATTCACTAATGAAATGCTGCATTAAATCTGCGTGGTAATCGCATTCTGGTGTTGACTATGAAGTAGTGATGAATAACACAATTATTGTTTCTTTACAAATTGCATAAATGAGACAGTGAGACATAACAAGCAGCTACAGGGAAGGATTTGTTTATTTGTGCGCTTGCATATTAGGTATGGAAACAAAAAGCACTTACGGTATAATTTGATTTATTGGCCTTCTGAGCGTAGCTTGATTGGTGAAGTGGGCTTGATTATGAGGAGGGCTAACTGAGTGATTATTCTCTAAATATAAAAGCCCTTATTCATAACTATGCGCTGTCATTACTGCTGCCAGTGGGAGCTGGAAACTAGCAAGCGGTGACCTTGATGAGTCTGGAGTTCTTCTCTCTCCCTACTGTCCTTTCATGTTACAGGTGAAATAGTGTTATTGGCACCATAATGGCAGTTAGGCGCCTGCAGCCAGTCTCGTGTTGTACATTAGAATAGATGCTGTAATCATCTCAATTGATGTGTTCGAGGGCTCTATTTAGCCCTCGAAGAAAAAAGCTCCCTGTGGGTCACCATAATGGCAGGTAATGACTTTCTAAGGGCTTTAATGTGACATCACACTTAATACACACACTCTCTCTGTCATCCTCTCTCTCTGTGTCTGTCCCCCTCCCTCTCATGTTTTCTCTCTCTCTCTCTCTCTGTCTCTCTCTCTATTAAGGGTTACACAGACGAGCCGGTGTCTAAGATCCTGTGTCACGTGGAAGATGGGACCGTGGTCCAGCTTGACCGCTGGAATCTGCAGGTGGAGCGTTCACCTGCACAGCCCGAGGAGGGCACTCAGAAGGTGAGAGAGGACAGTCAGAGGTCACCAGAACTGATATACAGAGAATATACATGGCTGTGTTACAATTAATGTGTATATTGCATAAAGCATAAAAATGTGTTTCCACATTTGTTTCATATTTTTTAACTTACCTACAAAATGTTTTTTTAGTGTTTATCTACACCTTGTCCTCACATAGACTGTTTTAAGTTTAAGCCTCCAACACAGTTAGGTCAAATCCCATGTACCTGCTTATTCACTAACTATGCTCACTACATAGGGTATAACATAATAGCATTGTAGGACCTATATAGTGCAGCTTATGCCCAATAGAACTCCATTTGAGATTCAGCCACTGAAAAGATTGACTCCAATAAGGGCCTGTTGTAAATTCCTTTTAAGAGATTTTTATATTTCCTTAGAAATACATATGAAAATAAAATATGCCATTAGTTACAGATTTATTAAGACCCTGCATTTGGCTATGTGGTGAGTCAATTCCTAAAAAGTGTATGTTTCAGTATCCCCCTTTTATATTATAACATGCAAATATAGATTTTACATAAACAATATGAAAATGTGTAGTATTTGAACAGGGAAATTCATTTTGACATAGAGAAGGAGTAGACATGAGTGAAAAGAATCTATTAATCTTTAAAATGTGTACAATTTATCCCTTTCTCCAGCTTCCTCTGAATGTGTTCAATAACTACTTCAGCCTTGGCTTTGATGCTCACGTCACTCTCGAGTTCCATGAATCTAGAGGTCAGTGGTCTTGTAACTTGTAACATGTAGCTGTAACTGTTTACTGATATTAGAAATGAAATGAAATGGATTTTATAGCTGTTCTCCAGCTCAGCATTCTGTGTCTCTCCTGCAGAGGCCAACCCTGAGAAATTCAACAGCCGCTTCCGCAACAAGATGTTCTATGCAGGGGTGAGCACAACTCTGAGTGCCAGAGCTGAGAGACTCTAGGCTGTACAGAGACAGATTAATAAGAGCGAGTGGGAGAGAAAGGAAATGACTGTGTGAGTATCTCTGTCCCCTCAGGCTGCCTTTTCTGACTTCCTACAGAGGAGCTCCAGGGACCTGTCCAAGCACGTCAGAGTGGTGGTGAGTGGCCCATGTCTTCTGAAACTTTCTATTGTGAGAAGGCATAGATGCGGGTGTTTGACGTTCCCTGTCCAATCCATTAAGCCTAGTGGCAGTGAAGGCCATCCACATGCCACACTGCTAATCTTACCCAAGTGTGACATTCGTGCTGAAACAATACTTCCTGTAACTACCACAATTATCAGTTATTCTGTGTTCCCCTTTTCCCACTGTGTATCTTTCTGTGTCCTACTGATTGGCCTCTGAAGTGTGACGGTACAGATCTCACAGCCAAGATCCAGGAGCTGAAGTTCCAGTGCATTGTCTTCTTAAACATTCCCAGGTTCGTGTATGGATTTAAGAACCCACTATTGTGCAACTGATCTGTTTACTGTTTTGTCCATGAGATCTTTGAGATCCACCCTTAGGTGAGTTTGCTCAACATTCAAACCTGAAAATCTCATTCTATAGATTACACGCTAGAAAAAAGGTTCTAAAAGGATCTTCATTTTGGGGGTCCTTCTGGGGAAGCCGTAAAAGCTTTCATGTGTAAGCCTACTATGGAGGGTTTTCCTCTCACGACGGATTTCAAGTAGAACCTCTTTAGACAGCCTGAAACATTAACTATCCAAAGAACCTTTGAGAAACCATTTCTTTCTAAGTATACCGTTGTCCTGTCCCAAATGGTTCATTTGCAGTCCTTATTTGCTCATGCCTGAAAAGTTTACAAGGTGTTTCTCATAAGCACCCTATGTGGGTCATTAATGTGCACTTTACCTTCATTAATCTCACATCGATTCTGATTTAACAACAGCCTCTTACCCAAAAAGATTATTAGCCAGGACCAGACATATCAGAGCGGTAGCTCACAGCAGATAGCTGTATCAAATAACAATATCAAAGCCAGTAGTGGAGAAAAAGATATTCAAATGTGTTTTTTGTCAATTATTGCATTTTATTAATATTATAACAAAAACTGTAAAACTGCTTTATATTAAGCTAGTGTGCACAATTTTCAAATTTACCGGTATAATCTTGTCCTGTGAACTTGATCTTTGAATGGAACATGACAAACGGTTCACCAGTCACTGAAAAGCAGTGCACAAGCACAAGGACTTGCAGACTCCAGGTCAGTACTTAGTAGACATCACGAAGTTGTGGAATTGGAGAAGGCCTGAAGGGCTCAGGCAACCATTTGGGACAGATGTTTCAGTGGTTATATTTTTTTTTTTTCTGGACAAAATGTCTCTTTAATCTTTGATATACTGGTCTAGTAGAAGAAAGTCAAAGTGACTGTAGTTGTGCTGTAACCTTAATTGCGGTACAGCATCCATCCAGTTTTGCTGCATGGCGAGAAACTGATGTGTGATTTACATCCATGACGTCATCCATGACATCACAAACCTCATTAAGGTCACAACCTCATAACCCAAATCCAGTCACATAACTTACTGCTAATAGACCTGTTTGTATACTACATGTCAGTGGTTCTCAAAGTGGTGTCCAAGATTTTTTTTTTTTTTTGGATACATTGGTGAAAATCACACCCATTATAAGTTATTGTATTTATTATTGGGTTCTTTATTTAGTTATTATTCTGTCTGACTGGTTACTTGAATAGATCAAACACTCAAAAACATGAGGCTTATAAGATGGACCTAATGTGTTCTGTTGGTGGAAAGTTCAGAAAAAAAAGTGCTATAGTTCCAATAAGTAACCAAAATATTACTGCACACGTTAAAATATTGAGCCTAATATTTGAATAGTTGGATTATGTTTATTAAAAAATATGTCCTGAGGGGGTTTGTGGAATTTATGTTACAGTTAAAAGGGTCCTCGACTGCAAATGGTTTGAAAACCTCTGCTGTATGTGACTTTTTGTTTTTTTAACATACCCTGACCTCACTTCTCTTCAGGTACTGTGCAGGGACCATGCCCTGGGGTAACACAGGTGACCACAGAGACTTCGAACCTCAGCGGCATGATGACGGCTGTATCGAGGTCATCGGCTTTACTATGGCCTCCCTGGTGAGTGGCTACGTAATATGCTGGATGTTTTACGAAAGAGCTGGATATGTCTTGCTGAAAATCCCAGGAGTGTGTAATCATTGATTCTCTGGTGCACCAGGCGGCGCTGCAGGTCGGAGGTCACGGCGAGCGACTGCATCAGTGCAGAGAAGTGATTCTCACCACCTACAAAACGGTGCCCGTGCAGGTGGATGGAGAGCCATGTCGCCTGGCACCGTCCACGCTTCGTATCTCGCTCCGTAACCAAGCCAACATGGTGCAGAAGAGCAAGAGACGCACATCTGTTCCACTGCTCAATGAGTGAGACACACACACAAACAATTTTTCCTTTAAAAATACAGTTCATTAAAGATTTAGTATATGATTACATGTTCCTGTTGCTCTCGTAAGCAAGGAAAATAACACGGGAGCAACATCATAATTTTATCACAAACTTTAAAAACTAATATAAATCATTTGTTTATACACAAGTGTTTTCTTGTTGACACAATTAGGCATCCTGGTATGGTATCCTGTTCACTGAATATTCTTCCTACACAGGGAATACCACAATGCCATTGTAGAAAAGACACTCTTAGAAAACAGGCTTCCTCATGGGATCTAGCATTATCAGGGGGTTTCAATTAAAACCTTTTCTGAAAGAGAAACAAGATGTTAGAGGTTTCTACATAGAACACTTTTCAGTGTTTCCCACTGAAAGACAAACGCAACAAGTCTTTAGGTTACTACATAGAACTGATTGCATTGTATTATATGCCTAATAGACAGCCATTTGATTTTCAGCTAAAGAAAAATGTGATTTAAATGTATAATGTCACTCTAATGACACACATTTATATATCTTTTTTTTTTTTTTTTTTGCCAGATTCATGATTTTACATCATTGTCATGTTTATGCATAAACTAGCTGAGCCAGCTAGTGAAATGGCCATCTTTCAAAATGATTAGCACATTCAGCCATCAGGATATACCATCAAGAGTGAGTTTGCCCCAGTATTCAAAACAGAAAATCTCACTCTATAGACTACATTATTAGAAACAAAGCCTAAATCCAGCACCATAAAGCGAGATCTTCATCTGGTCCTTCTTGGGAAACCGTGAAAGCTTTTAGGTAGAAGCCTAGAACAGAAAGTTTCCCTTTCACAACATGTTCCATGTAGAATCTCTTTCAACAGCCTGAAACATTAATCATCCAAAACACAAAAAGAACCATCCTTAAGAAATCCCTTTCTTCTAAATATACAGTATTCCTGTCAGAAATGATTACTTAAATCCTCTTCTGCAAGTGAACCCTGTGTTATAGGGTTTTACATAGAACAAGATTAACAGAAGACCCTTTTAATGTACTACGTAGAACTGTATGTAGTAAGTAGGACACTATGTGCCTAATAGAGCACCAGTTGAGTTTCAGACACAGAGGAAGCATAATGTTACTCTTATTACACAGACTTAGATTTTCTGAACATTTATTTGATACAAAATCAATATGTAATTGAAAAATATATATCTAAAAATAAAGTATTCCATTAATAATGCATAGTGCTTTATTTTAATTTATTCAAATCCCTTATTCTATACAGGGGTCTAGTTTGGTTAGAATTCTGTTACCAAAAGTGGAACATGTTTTTTTTTTTTTTTTTTCGTTGAATGCATAAATGTGATGAAAATGTGAATATTATTGAAATTTATTTCTACAGCATTAATGCATATATTGTGCTGGGGAAACATCCATCTCTCACACATATATACACATGATTCTGAACACTTGAGTGGCTGGTTCTGGTTGTGTAACTAACCTGTGTGATTCTGCCTGCTGTTTAAGCTTTTACCCTGGTTTAAGCTCCCTTCCCTGCATCTGTGTGTCCTGTGTGAAGAGCTCTCTGAGCAGCACTGATCTCTGTCCCTTTCTTCACTCCTTCCCTCTACAGTGTTTCTTTCTCTCTTGCGTTCTAACCCTGTCGTTTAATTCTCCACATCACTTTCCTTGCTAATAACTAAACTGAGCTCCTTATCCATGTTTGTGTCCCATCTCCCCCCCTCCCCTGCCTCTCTCTCTCTCTCTCTCTCTCTCTCTCTCTCTCTCTCTCGCTTGCTCCTGTGTTGCCGGTGCTTGTGCAGCATTCAGAAAGTGTGCGCAGCAGATCTGCGCCGCCTCTCTGCTCCCCCTGACTCCTTCTCGGTGTAAGTATTTCTCTGGTCCTCACCACACACATGCTCACATACCCGCCTCACACTCCTCAGCCATGCAGAGAGAGTGTGTGCGTGTGTATTTGTGTGTGCACCAGTGTGTGTGAGGGTGGAAGGAGGCTTGCTTGTGTGACTGCACAAACTGCACACACAAGATTCACATATTCGTTTGTGCAGGTTTCTCTGTAGCTTGTATTTTCCAGACTATAAAACTTGTTCATTTTTATTCCCCTTAAGCAGGTGCTGCAGTTTATAGTGCAAATTGCAATGGAATAATTTTTGCATTAGCCTAATTATAATGGCCAGTTTTAAATGTTGTTGTGATAGAAATGCTGCTCCAGCATTTAGGTTATTTCTGACACAGGAAGTGAAATAACAGTCTTAGTAATATTTAGGAAGCTGCAAAGCAGAAGTTATCAATTTGCAGCCATATCTAAACAACTGATGTGCTAGCACTGAGATATGCAGATATACATATACATATACATATTTTAATAAACAAGTTGAATAATTTCTCTAGAAATCTTTTGAAATCTGAAAAATATAAAAAGAATGGCAAATAAATATTTGCTATTTGCTTGTACTGTAATTATGACTGTACTGCAATTAAACTTAATAATTAAAACTGACTCACGTAATTCAGGAAATTCTGTTTTTTTTTTTGTTTTTTTTTGTGAAATCCTCAATGCCAAAGTGAAATGCCTTTAGCTTGCTAGTAGAATCGAGCTTTATTATAGAAAAAAACCCTCCCAGACAGGATATATCTCATGTCTGACCCGGGCATTAAGATCAGGATTGTAGCAAAGGTTTTTCTTCATAAAATCCTGAACTACAGCTACACTAAAGTGACAAAATCTATACAAACTAGTGTTGTTTAAGGTGCAGGACAAAGAGAGGTGGGGTTGTTGTTGGGGGAAGTGTATCCTTATGTTTATGACTTATTGTCTAGAAAATACAGCATGTGTGTTCTTGTGTTTGTGTTAATGTACATTCCACTCAGCGATATAGCTATACATAGTGTGATTTAGTGCTGTGTGTTTTGTGTGGTTATGAAGCGTGCTTTCATCAAGGACTTGCCATTTATGTTACTTTTTTAATTTTTAAAAGTTTAGTTTTAACAGTATTCTCAACGTTCATACTTATATAAGCCACAGAACCACAGATTCAGATGAGTTTCTCTTTATATGAACTCTTTCTATTCATGGTATTTAAATTACTTCCCCTTTATCCAAGAGTAGTGGTTTGTGGTAATTATAACAGAATAAAAAGTTGTGTAATTATAACACAACCACTTGGTATTATTATATTACGCATTATTTTTGCATCTTGCATATTAACTTGCACATTATTTGCACTTGTATAACTGGATAAACATTTTTCCAGCAGTGGCAGTAAATGAAACATTTTCCAAACATTTTTATTTTAAAACAGATTTCTACTTGTTGTACTTTTTAAAGAATCAGTAAATCAGATATATCAGTAAGTGAAGAAAGAGGGTCAGGAAATGTGGTTTTTTTTTAGTATTTGTTTCACCAGAATATTTGTCGATAAGCATTATTCTTTGTGTGTGTGTGTGTGTGTGTGTGTTTTTCTCTGTGCAGCCCTCACGCGGTGCCTGAACGCCTACGACTGCGTGTCAATCGCATCGGCCGGCATGAATATGAAAGCTTGCAGCTGGACAAGGAGCGACTGCGAGAAGTCTGTGAGTGACTGCGTATCATTTCCTCACTCACTGCCTGCTGTACCTACTGCTCTAACAGAGCAGTAAAATGAGGGAAATGTGAATAACGATTTTGTGTATTCTGAAGTAAGCAAATATTTAACAATGGCTCAAAACATTGAATAGCATTCTCATGTATCCTGGAAAACATGATTAGTGTTCCATTCATGGAAAAAACCCTTAAAATGATGGAAATTAAGTAAATAAATGTCCTGGAACTAATAGCGAAGTATAATATTGGGCTACTAAGATAACATAATTTCTCTGTAGCTGACATGGCATATAAAAGCATATCTGATATATCACATTTCAGGGAGAAGTTAGAGTCACTGTCTAGACCTGTAGAGTCAGTCATTCATATCTGGATGAGGATACAGCCTCTGATCATATCATTCATACAATCTTTGTTTTGTACAGTTTGCATTTTGGGCATATGCTATTCTGTTGGTAGAGTGGGGGTAGGTTTGCTTATTAAACTTAACTTTCATTTTAACCTTAAAAGACTACTACTGTCTAACAGTGTCACTGAATCATCCATCATTCAAATAATACCTAGTCTGGGGTGGTCTTATGCTGGTCTGTGGGGGACAAAGTGTCCATAGCAACAGATGGGGTACAGTCAGTAATTGTATGTCTACAAAATATGTAAGTTTTATCAGCTGATTGTAGGTTTAATTAGCAGCAAAAATCCCTGGCTCATTCATGCAATTATCCAATCAGCCAATCATGTGGCAGCAGCCCAGTGCATAAAATCTCACAGATACAGGTCAGGAGCTTCAGTTAATGTTAATTAAACATCAAATTAAACATCAGAATGGGGGAAAAATGTGATCTCAGTGACTGGCTCTGATGTTTGTACTGAGGATCCTTTCAGCACACTCAGTACTGTTTGACTTTATAACATACAGGTGTGGAAGACTTTGGGTTCTCTCAGAGTTTCTTCCTCATGATGTCTCAGAGAGTTTTTCCTTGCCACTGTTGATTCTGGCTTGCTCATTAGGAATCTAAATCTAAATCTATATCCAGAGTTCTGTAAAGCGGCTTTGTGGCAATATCCATTGTTAAAAGCACTATATGAATATTGAGTTGAATTGAACTTTGACCATGACGTTGTTGGTGACAGACAGGCTGGTTTGAGTATATCAGAAACTTCTGATTTCCTGGGATTTTCACAGAGAACAGTATCTAGAGGTGGCACAGAATGGTGCAAAAAACAGAAAACGTTGAGTGAGCTGCAGTTCTGTAGACGGAAACACCTTGTTGATATGAGAGGTCAGAGGAGAATTGCCAGGCTGGGTTAAGCTGACAGGAAGGCTACAGTAACTGAAATAACCACTCTTTACAACTACGGTGAGCAGAAAAGCATCTCAGAATGCACAAAACTAGACAGTTGAATTTTGGAAAAAGACCAAGTGATGTTTTGCTAATCTTCATCTCTCCTGTTCTGAGCACAGTAATGAGCAATTGAGGGTTAAGGGTCTTACGCAAGGGCCAAAAAGTGACTGGGAGTGCTTAGATTTTAAATGGTTAAGCTACATGTTCCTAATGTACCCTTACCCTGGACTGAACAAGGTTTTGCTCTCATGTATGGATAAATTCTTTTGTGTTTTTATTGAAATTATTGACTAATATCAACTTTGCATGTGTGTGTGTGTGTGTGTGTGTGTGTGTGTGTGTGTGGGCACAGCGACCCCTGTTGGCATCGTGGTGGTAAGAGGAGACTGTGACCTAGAAACTTGTCGACTCTACATTGACAGACTGCAGGAGGTGAGAATCTTTCTCCACAGAGGGTGTATCCTCATCCAGAGCAGCTGTCCTGCCTTCAGTGCTGATGAATACTAGGGCAGCGTGTCCTCTGAGGCACTTTAACTCGCCTCATTATAAGGCACACTCACTATCAACAAAGACATGCAGTAATTAGTAGAGTCTCTTGGCAGAGAAAACTGAACTAAAGCTACAATCAGGATGATGTTACACTGCCGGCAAATTAGGAGTTATTACCATTCTCAATTTATATACTTTAACAGGATAGCTTTACACCTGCAATTAAAAAACAGAGATCTGAACAGACATATGAATCAAAAGGATCTAATCGGTACGGAAAGCATAATGTTTGTTACTAAGTCAGGTTATGTTTTATCACTGTGATGCCTCCCAGTCCGCTAGGAACAAATATCATTTTTCATCCAAATTTTCCATCACAAAACTACAAATGCAACTCATGTATTTGTTCTACGACGCTACTCCAGTAGGCACTATGCA
This sequence comes from Pangasianodon hypophthalmus, assembly GCF_027358585.1. NCBI lineage: Eukaryota > Metazoa > Chordata > Actinopteri > Siluriformes > Pangasiidae > Pangasianodon > Pangasianodon hypophthalmus. The sequence continues at coordinate 15,627,737 of NC_069727.1, forward strand.
GACCACAGAAGCTGTGTGGGTGTGTTCCTGTTCTCATATATGGAAATGAGAGCGGCATGAGAATGAGATTGTCATGCCTTGTAGGCCATAGATGAAGATGTGGCCTGTCTTTTAGTCCATAAGCCTTAAATCAGGAAGGAAGAAGTTACTGGCATTGATATATGTGTGGTGATCTGGGAAAAACCATCTGATGGTTGCTGTGACTGAACAGCTAAAAATCCAAAAAAAAAATCAGGTTTTGGTCAAAATTGGATAAAAATTTTTGGGTCAAAACAGGTTTGGTCAAAATTTTTCTTCCTATAATATGCTTGACACCTGAACTTTATGAAACCATAAATATATTTCACAAAACATGGAAACGTGTTAACATTCTAATCTAGTTTAGGCTATTGTCCTGCAAAGATTACATTATATAAGGAGCCAGTTTAACAACTGCATTGGTAAATGCAATTAGTCTGTGTAAAGATGTCTAAATCCTTGCTAGCTAAGTGTGATTTCCTCACACTTATTCTGAATTTCAAGTTTTGATCAAGCTACATGACATAGTGAAATGACTTGTGATTGAGGTATGTGCAAGTTGAGACATATTTCAGTTCAGGAAAACCTGTAGTTTCTGAACATTACGTAATAGGGTTTTCTCAGGCTGCCAAGCAGACACATGTACTTTCACAGATTTTAATATCCAGCTAGCTAACATGAGTTCACATGAGATTTTTAATCGTATTCATAAATGTTCATAATCTTAACTCTTTAAATGCTGTGTCTCCTATGTCCATGTATCCACTCAAAGGCAAACCGTTAAAAATTCATTCTGGCACATAGGTGTTTTATTTATTGTAATATTTTCTTAGAGCTGAGATAATCAGGAACGGTTTGCTATGGCGATCAACGAAAATGAAATAGAGACAGGATTTGGCAGCATTTTTTTTTAATGCAAATTTGAAACCCAAAATCACTGTTATTGAATAAGTGAGTGTTTTAGTTCAACTCTTAAATACATTAGAGTACTTTATAGTTGTAAAGCTACAGTAATCAACCTAAGTTAACATGTAGTGAAAGCTAGCTATCTATGTTTTTTCTGTAATGTTTTTTTTACTGTGATTTTTAAAAATAAATATTAATTATCTAGTAACTAAGTGTAATTATTTTAGACCAGATTTGAATTAGAGAGTAGTGTCCCAGCAATTGACCTTTTTTTTTGCTAGTAGCTAACTTATTATCTGCCACACTTAATGTTAGGTAGATAAATTACACATAAACACCCACATGCAGGGTCTGATATTAGTCAGGATGCTCACGCCATGTGAGAGGGTTCATTTATATATTAAAGCCTTTTCTGGTATTTCAAAAGCCAGACTGGGTGCATCAGCAGTTTCCGATTCATGAGGTCTGATGGATAAATGTACATGTAAAACCTCATGTATGTCATCAAGCTTTATTGCTTCTAATCTACTAATCCAATCACTGAGTACTGCCAGCTGTCCTCTTTCAGCTCTGAACACACATGAGCCACACTGACATTAGCTGACACATAATTAATTGTGTACTGCATGTTTTCCCTTTTAGCAATATTAACCTTTATGCGTAACGCCTGCATTCATAGGATCTGCATCAGACGCCGTCTGCTGGTCAAAGAGTGCACTATCAGGTACATGGACTAAAATGTTGCATGGTGATTCACTGACGTGATGCAGCTGTATCATGTGGAGCACTCTCATGTATCATGAGGCTTCTTACATGCACTGGATGTCACCATTGGCCACTGACACCACTGACATTTCAACACATTTTGTCATTCATTTCAACACATTTTCCTATACAGAGAAAACACCAGAAAGTCTGTTTACATGCAACACATTTGTGATGGAAGCCCAAGGGCAGTTATTCCATTAATATATGTACATGCTTTAAATACACAACTACACAAATCAAATTTAAAGCTACAAACATTACATGTCTAGGATCTTGGGATGAGAAATTAATGTTCATGGTATTCACATGTTAAAAAAATAAACAGTTAAACAAACAAACAAACAAACAAACAAAAATCCCTTGTCTTGTGTATTGTAGATGTAAATATAATGCAGATATGCTGTACATGAGGTAGAGAGAGATTAGGCAGAAAATGCTGAAGTTTTCTTTTTAATGCTCACTATTTAAGATTTTCATTCAGCTGTTGTTTTTTCACTTTTGTTTGTCACTAAAGAATGCAATGTTAAGACACTGAATTCAAAAGAAGTATTGTTGTAGTACTATTAATAGAAATATGTTAGAAATGTTAAAATAATCTGTTGCATTCACTATTTTAAACATTTTTCTAATGGTTTTCCAAAAAATCCCATGTTTCCCAGGATGAGAGCAGAGGTTTGCCCCGGCCTGCTTCTGCCCACAGACTCTCCACTAACTGGAGTTTCTTAGACTGTAAGTTATGGGTGATGAGTCTTAGGGAGTTTCTGTATTTCATTTTTCAGATTTCTGATTAAATATTAAAATACCCTGCCAATGTTTTCTTTTCTAGCCACGTCAGCTGACCGCTTTTACCGCATAGATAAGGCTCAGGTAGGGCTTAGATTAATTTATAGTGAGTAATGTTTCGTCACTAGGGCTAATAGTTATGTGTTTTCCAATTTATATGTTTTATGTGTGTCTGTGTGTGTGTGTGGGTGTGGGTGTATGGGTGTGTGTGCATGTAGGACCATCTGCATTTTGTGACAGAGATCTGTCAGGATGAGGTGTTCATCCTGGACCATGAGTCACCGGCAGTGAGCCAGGCCAGAGGACCTGAAATGCCAGATGTGGTGGTGGAGCCCAGCTCAGGGTGAGAATGTCATCAAATATTTTCGTAGCACAGTGGTGGACAAATCAGTAGCCCAGGCACCCAAGACAAGAAGAGTAGATATCCAGGTTTTCGTTTTGTTTTCTTTATTCACACTTTCCCAGTGGACAAGCTGCCTCAGAATTCTGTTGATATAACCTCCAACATCCGTCTCATCCAACAACCAAATGAAAAAACTCTACTTCCTATTGACTTACGCTAAAGAAAACTTTACATTTGATATGTTTATTTAAACATAAATGAATCCTGCCACCTGCTGCACTGTGCACATGTACCAAAGACATGGTCTGGCTGTTGGTAGGAACTGTTTCTATTAACCATATACTTCCAGATTTATGAATTCAAAGGGATGTGGAAACAGTGACAAAAGTGCAGTGCAGTATAAAAACTGTTATGTAACTCTAAAGCTAGCACAACATGCAGTCACCTCACATTTAAACATTTTATCAAGTGAAAATGAACAAGCTAGCCAGGCTCAAATAACATGCAAATTTCGTGCAACAAGACAATATCACAACTCATAGCCAAAATGTTAGCCAAAAGCTTTCTGTCTTTTTGTCATGGGCACAAATACAATGCTTCATCAACAGAAACATCAGGAGAGGATAAAGATACACAAAATCACTCCTTCCAGGGATTCCAATACTCACTTGTTCTCTTTAGTCTGTATTAATACATAATTAGTTTGTCATGCTTTTGAGTTAAATAACGCTGTTTGTCGCTTTTTAGTCTAGATAATTGGACTTTTGGCCAAACATAACATGAGACTGGTCAAGCACATTGGGGCTTTCTCTTGTCTGATGGACTGGCTAATGGATTTATGATTTGTCTACTCCTGAACCAGAGCTGTTAAACACAGGAGAATGTCCATTATGTCCATAATTTGCTTAAGGCTCCAATTCTGATTCTGCACCTTATTGCTCTTTGCAGGGTTTCACTGACAACAGAAGAACAAGGTACTGTAGAACTGCAAACTTGTTATACAAACTGCAGATTAACAGATGAAAAAGGTACACTATAAGTCCAAACTTAGTTTATAATCTAAATGGCAGATTGTTGTTATAATTAACAGAGGAACAAAATTCAATTTAATTTCAAACTTCTTTATAAACTAAATAGTTTATAATCTTGTTTTGAATTGTTTTGATTAGGTCTAAATGTCTTCCATATGACTAAGAAGTGAATAGTTTATAAAGTAAACTGTGGAATTTTTATTTATTATAAAATTTTATTATATAATAAAAATAAATATAATTATATACATTTGATTTAGACATTCATAAAAACAGACAGATATATATAAAATTAGTAACACACAAGTGCTTATTTTTTACATTTTTTATTTTTTTTTTGGTAGTGTAAATTGTTTCCCCAAAACTATTGCCACCGTCACAATTACTATTTAGTGGAACATCAATGATTCAGCACCATATTTGCTGGTATTAAGCACTTTTCCTTTTATGCAGACCCTTTTTTTTTTAACTAAACATAGCAATGGTATTTATGAGCAAGAACCTCGGTTTTTGTGTCATCTGACCACAACTTCTTTCTCACAGCGCTTCGCAGCATTAGGTTGTTGTTATGGAGGTGATTTTTAACAGCTGATTTTGAAACTTGACAACCCTAAACACATCTTTGGAGTCTTCTTTAATTTAAATGCCATATGACTAAACTGTACAATGAAATGGAGTAACTCGTTCCTCTGTGTGTTACAGCTTTGCTGACTGCAGCGAGCTCTGGTGACCTGCTCATGGTAAGCTGTTCCAGGTTCACACATGCTTACGGGAAACTGAAACTGGTCTCTGCCCAACTTGCATATTGTAAATGACTGTGTAAAAATCCCATAGAATCCAATAGAAATGTAACTAATTACAAAAAAAAAAAAAAAAACATCTTTCACATCCTAAATGTGACTAATCAAATAAATAAAACATTTCTTTGTACTGTCTTAACCCTTTAACTGGGTGATGAAAAAATTATTTAACCATAAATACCTATCACTGGAGCACCAAATAACAATGTCTAACAGTTTTTTTCAGAGCCTGACAATTTTTTTTTTTTTTTTTTAGAAATTATAGAGCTCTACTGTACGGTTGTCAGTTTGTGGTAGAAGATGCTATTCACAAATTGCTATATTTCTTAACATTTTTCGTGAAACACAATCATTTTAATCGCTCTTAAAAACCTTAAAACAGTTTATTGCTTTTTTACACTCCATCAACATGTTTTTGGCCTGTAAATGTCCCATCAGTTACAATGGCTAGGTACACAAATCTGTATATATTGACATATACATCGTCATATGGCATTTCTGCTTTAAAATCAGGCATTGTTTGACATTTTATACGTTTAAACTATTTTGATTCTATGAACAAAACTGTAAAAAAAAAAAAAACATTAATTCCAGGTATCAGTTCAATTTGATTACATATTTCATATCGAACATATCAATAACTGTGATTTGGAACAAACATCTGTATACATGTATAGATACTCCATTGTATGGCATTTCTGCTTTATAATCAGGCACCATTTGGTACATCGCCATTTTATTTTAAGTATATGCTGACATATGATGTAATAGGATAATATTGTGTTTTAGTAATATAATCGAATTTCATTGTATTTGTTTGCTTTTTCCACTCAAACATCTTCCTACCGTACTAACTACTACGCTAACATCTGCCCTGCCTCATGGTCATTTCTACCCTAGTCTCAATTCAAAGATAGAAGTTATCTTTGTTTTTATTTGAATTTTGTTTCCGTGCAAATTTAAGAGATTTTGTTTTGCTTATTTTCCATGTAATTTATTAATAATCAGGAAAGCCCTATGGACTTTAGTGTCTCATTTTAAGAACAATCCTGCATGTAAGAAGTAAGAAAACGTTCGTAGATTTAAAAACAGAAAGAAAACACTCCTGCCTAAACAAGTCAGTTAAAAATAACCTTACATGGTACAAGACTATAATGTTTGAAATTAATCCAAATTTTATTTTTTCAAAGTTAGTTCTGTGTAATCCAGTTATGCAGTCATTTAAGTGGGTCCCATGTTTATTATTAGTGTAATTCAGTAAAGAGCGTTGTCAGGAACTGATAGTGGAGGCAGATGCAAGTGCAGATAATTTATTGTGCAAGGTACAATCTAAACAAAACAGTGAAAACAAGAACCATTAACATGAACTATGGATACAAGGCAAGAAACATCCAGACTATAAAAGCGAGACTGTGGCACCCTTCAAAACAACAACTACAACAAAAGCTTGAGTATTGCTTACAAGGCATAATGAGAGACAGGTGAGAGTGATTAAGGAATGTGTGACCAGATCATGTGACATGCAGGAGCTGATGGGTAGCATAGTTCTGAGCCTTTTGGCACCACCATGACTATCATAAACATGTTGCCATATCTGGCCTTTTTGTTCTCATAAGAATGTCTAATACAATTAGTATTCTTCTGTCCTTATTATTCCTTCCTCTTCATTTCACTCCTCTTTTCTAACTCTCAGCTGTCTAGCTCATGCAGTAGTGGTCTCAGCTTGTTGGTTAGGGACACAGGAGGTCACTCTGCTCTGCACCTCGCCTCCCAGAACGGCCACACTGACGTCGTGAGCTTCATCCTGCAACGTGGTAAGATTCATTCTCTACAGCTGAGTCACATTTACTGCACAATGTAATGCACTAAAAACTTTTTCACCAGTGTGATTGAAGGGAGCCTACCATTCCTATAAACAATAATATCCATAGATATCATTTTACAAGGCCAAAAGGAAAGCGTGTTGAAAGGATGGTCAGTATGGTCATATTATGAATAAGCGTCCTGGGTTGAGCACATGACAGTCTTTATGATTACCAGGTTTCCAGTATCCTGGTGAGACATGAACTTGTCACAGCTGCCTAAGGTTTTCCCTTATCATAGGACTTGAGTGAGTGTGAATCCTGAAGAGGTCATATCTGTTCATGACCAGGCACTGTACAAATAAAAATGAAAATAAAAAGTATTCACACATTTTGTACTGGTGTGAGAGAAGCAGTACCCTCGGCACCTTTGACTGTTGTTCATAAAGCATCACCTTCATAAATGTGGTATAAGAGACATTATTGATGCTTTATTTATACCAGTTTCAAAACTGGGAATAAATACATAAAACATTAATATCAGTCAGACCTGACTCCACAGAGCTAAAAAAAGCCATAGGGCCATTCCAAGTGGACTTATAGGAAATAGCAGATGTGCCGATATCTATGGTTTAGCCATAACATTTATGATTTTTGACTCCTTGCTATGGCAATATGAGAGCCACCAGAAAACTACATGTTCCGCCTTCTCAAATGAAGAAGTGATCAGAACAAACCTAAAATTCTCCTGACGAAAAAAGCCAGTTCACTGAAAGGGAAATGATCTGGGATGTGAAAGACCTGCATTTTTGCATTACTTTTGCTTTGTGCCCATTTTAGGTGAACTTTGAATTGTGAATTCACAGTCCTTGGTCTTGTGAGTCAACAGAAGTGGAAGAGTGGAAACTCTCGCAGTTGTGTGGCACACATCTGGGAGATCATACACTCATTATACAAACATATTCTGGGCTTGTTTTCTTCTCTCTGCCTGCTAGGATTTTCTTGCTAGTTTTGACATGTGTGTGCCTGAAGCATTGCTAGAGAGGTGGAGTTTGGGTTTGAGCCACCCCTGAAATATTTTCCAGCTCCAAATGCATATTCCTGCATGCTTAACACACATACAGCACAGCTCATTACATAGTATATGATTTTTTTTATAAACATTATTATTGCACAATTACTGTACAACAATGTTATTCAATGGCAAATAAGATTCTTGCTTAGTTATTGCATTATAATGACGTTCATAAATGGTTAATGGAGTCAGCATTTTGGTTCCATATGTAACCGAGCTAAACGTTAAATGAACACGTCACTACCAGCATATACCAGCTGTGTGTGCCTGCCAGATGTCATACAATCCTTGTCATACCTGGAAATTACCAACTGAATGAAGACTTAGAGTGATCCGTTGCTTGTCGGTTGTCGGTTCATGATATTTGATACTTGTATTTTCTGTTTTTGTCTTTCAGTTTCAAAGTTGATCCTGGATCTAACCGACAAAGAGACGTAAGTGCCAGCTGGTGATGTGCTTAGAATTCCTCATTCATTACCAGGGAAAGTATCTGTATGTTTTTTTTTCTTATTTAGAGGTGACACGGCACTTCATAAAGCTGCATATCAGAGACATTACGACGTATGCAGACTGTTGTTAGAAGCCGGGGCTTCCCCTAACAAAACTAACTTTGTGGTGAGTCATTTGTTGTTCTACCTGCAACTCATGACTCTTTATGTACCTCTGGCACGTGACCTACAGGTAGCATTACAGCAACAGGCTGAGATATGTTTTGTACATTATGTCAGATGGCTCACTGTGATTTTTAAGCGAGTACTGTGTTTAGGTAATATTGCTGTCTGACGATCATAAAATCTCAGTAGGATTTTGATGTTTGTTAGGTTTAGGCTTGTCACTGTGTGTTGTGTTATGACACATACATAAGTTTTCATTCTTGTTTTTTCAGGGGAAAACCCCCAAAGACTGTGCTCAGGAAGCTGGAGACTCTGATTTGGCCTCCTATCTGGAGAGCAAGGAGTCCGAACAGCCAGCCACACGTGAGGATTTAGAGACAGCTGTGTGAAGAAACACTAGGAAACTCGGTTCCTCCCACAGACCCCGGCTTTCACAGCTCATGAAAGTACCGGAGTCCACTTTCTCACATGTAGAGAGAGAGAGAGAGACAGAGAGAGAGAGAGAGAAAAGAGAAATGAGAGGGAGAGGTGAGAAGGTCACAGCAGTGACCTAAAGGAGCCTCATAGAGACACGGATGGGAGTCCTTTCTAGAGCAGAAACCCCTAAGAAGACAGAAAAAGGTTGTTGGTGCTTCCTGGGGATCACTGTGGGTTTAGAATGGTCTTGGGCAGATTTCGATTGGAATTTATTTATTGCTTATTTATTGATTTATTTATTGAAAGACTGATTGTACTTATTTTAAGAGATGTCGTTTTCCTCTCGTTAAGCCTGGGTACTGGTATAGTGGTATGAGGTATTCAATGACAGATAGATGCCATGCAAATTGCACAGTGCAGTTTCCAAAAATGTGGCCGTGGAGGCACTGTGACGGAGATATACAGAGGAACAGCAGGCACACAAGACACTGCTGCCTAAGCCAGCCACCTCTCCCGTACACCATGTTGTGTATGTGTAGTTGTGCATTTTCAACCATTATCACAATTGTACTACCAATCCAGGCAGGCAAAGACCACAAGCTTCCTCTCAGGCATGAGGAGTTTGCCATCAGTTTTTCTTCCCTTAACCACCAATCATGCACCAGTGGCTCTAATTGTCAATATGCTTTAGTGAGAACATAACGTACTTGTTTCCTGAATCAGGAGGAGTATACTGCTCCACAAGCTAAGCAGAGTGATTCCCACTGCCTGAACCTAACACACCCCGTATTATTTCTGTTGTAACGTAAACAGGTGATTGAAACTTGGAGTTGACATTATGTGCCTCTTACTCTAGACATGTCTTTATATTTCTTTATTTGGCTCAGCTAAGAAAGTGGGTGCCTCACGTTCAAAGTTTTTCCATATCAGAGCAAGTGAAGGACACAGAAAGTCATTCAGTGTGGAAAACCTGTCAACATTATCTGTGTACATACAGTACATGGTGTTTAACTATACTCTGACATCTGTCCGGTTCTTTTTTCGTTTTGCGTGCAGTGACAGTGATCGTGACAGTGAATTATTAATCTTAAGAAACAAAAGATCATAATCTGAGCCATATTCAATGCAATATGAATGGATAACATATGTGCATTAATCTCTTTATTTTTTACATTACATTAATGTTAATAGACAAATGGTTGTCTAAGGCACCTACAAGCTAAGTGATGGAACATTTCATTCCTTTTTAGTGACGGTAGAGGATTTGTCTTGCTTTGTCAGTCCCTACAACTTTTTTTCTTTCAGTTTGTTTTCTTATCACTCCAACCTTCTGTTTCAAATAGTGGCAAAATGGCAAAAACAAGAGCAGCGAGGTTCAGTCAGAAGCGCAGCATGTGTGCATCCTCTGATCAGAAATCATGAAACAGTAGCTTTTGATGTTTGTTTAGGTAAGCCTGCAAAAAAAAATAATAGTGGCCACATCCTGTTGCATTAAAAACAATGCGAGTTAAAAATAAAGCATTTGCATGAAAATGGTGATGATGGAAACTCGTTACACCTGCTGTGAGAGTGATTTATATATTACTGATCTGCTGTGTTATTTTGTATTATTTGTGATTTTATTGTGCATGAGATTTTGTTACCAGGATATTTCTGCTCAATTATGAGGTTATAAAATGGCATTATTTCTGTTCCTTTTTTTTTTTTTTTTTGTTAAACATTACTTATCAAAAGTACTTGCTTGATTATTATTTTTTTTTAAATGTTTAAATTATGGGAATACTTGAATGATGTATATTTTTTCATTTCTAATTGTGTATTTTAGTGTCATCACTCTATATTAGTGGACTCTGATGACTAATGACCATTCATGTGTTAGATAGGCCTCATGTCTTTCTCGAATATTAGAATGTTAGTCATTAAAGAATGGACAGAGTGGAAAGTACATGTGACGTTCATTCATTTCCAGGAAAATCATCACATAAATATAGTTTATTGTTTGATGATTGAGCTGAGTAAGAAAACAAAATAAATTATGTTTATCTCCCACCAGTGAACTTTATTATTCAATTAATAACCTCGCGCCTGTGGGGTTGGGGGTTTGATTCCCACCTCTGCCCTGTGTATGCGGAGCTGGCGTGTTCTCCTTGCTCTTCAGGGGTTTTCTTCAGCTACTCTGGTTTCCTCTGGTTGATTGATTGATTGATTGATTGATTGTAACAGTAACTCAAACACAAGTAGTACTATAAATAATGTCAATTTGAATCTTATGACAATTTTAATAAAATGTGTTCTGTGAATAGAAACTTCAGAAATAAACAATAACACACACACACACACACACACACATTTAAACAATATGCCTAATATCTGAATAGTTGTATCAGGTCTGTATGTGTGTGAAACTCTTGTAGTGTCTCTGTACACTGTTAGAAGAAAAAGAAGCCATTGTCACAAGAAGTAGTTGTCATTAGAGAGTCATTAGTACAACATTATAGAAAGTTTATTATTATTATTATTATTATTATTGTTGTTGTTGTTGTTGTTGTTGTTGTTATATAAGTTATGACACAGCTCAGTGGTATTTGTACAGGCATTTGTCTGTGGGACTCTTGGGGAAAACAACCTGATTGGTTGTCAGTATTATCCTAACTGGGGATGTGAAACGTCCCCTATTTATTTATTTGTTTGTTTGTTTGTTTGTTTGTTTGTTTAAATGTCTAGATAATGTATAGATTTATTGCTAACTCAGGAAGTCTGAAGTGAGCATGTAACTCCTGCAGAGGTTTCTTGATTAAACGTCACATCTGACGTACTCATGCAGCATGCTGTATGCTGCCTTCACTTGCTCTCAGAATCATTGTAACTATGCGTTTCCCACTGAGAAGCTACACATGCGTGACCGCGCAAGTCATTCAGTCAGAGTAAAAGAAAAAAGAAATATAAATGAATGAACGTGGCGTCGTCCATGTTTCAGGATCTTTCTGACAACACAGCATGTGAATATAACAGTAGCAAGTAGGATCACTCTGATCGCACGTGAAGGAAGCATTAGGAACAAGGTGTTTTCTTCAGCTACTCTGGTTTCCTTCCCCAGTCCAAAGACACGTATTGGAGGCTGATTGGCATTTCCAAATTTTGTGTGATTGTGCCCCGGGCCCCTGGGACAGGCTCCAGGCTCCCTGTGGCCCTGTGTCGGACAAGCAGTACAGAAAATATACTGAAAATGTGCAATATAAAGTCCTAAAACATACATGTTTTATTGCCCTTAGTATAGTAGCATGATGTAAACTAAGTTTTTAGTTTTAACAAAATGTTAAAATTATTATTATTATTATTATTATTATTATTCATTTATGTATTTACTTACTTACTTACTTATTTGTTAAATGTCACACAGTGTAAACTCATGGTTCTCAAATCGGGATCTGGGGACCCTCAGGGGTCCTTGAAGCGTAGCCTGGGGCCCACAGTTTTTTTTTAAAATAAAAAATAAAAAATAAATATTGTTCCAGCGGTAGAAATCACAACTCTCCATGATCAAAGTTATTATATTTATTATTGCGTTCTTATAGTTATTAGCATATTTGACTGGTTAATTAATTAATTAATTATTAATCAGTTAAACAATTAGTTGATTGATTGATTGATTGATTGATTGTAACAGTAACTCAAACACAAGTAGTACTATAAATAATGTCAATTTGAATCTTATGACAATTTTAATAAAATGTGTTCTGTGAATAGAAACTTCAGAAATAAACAATAACACACACACACACACACACACACACACACATTTAAACAATATGCCTAATATCTGAATAGTTGTATCAGGTCTGTATGTGTGTGAAACTCTTGTAGTGTCTCTGTACACTGTTAGAAGAAAAAGAAGCCATTGTCACAAGAAGTAGTTGTCATTAGAGCGTCATTAGTACAACATTATAGAAAGTTTATTATTATTATTATTATTATTATTGTTGTTGCTGTTGTTGTTGTTATATAAGTTATGAGACAGCTCAGTGGTATTTGTACAGGCATTTGTCTGTGGGACTCTTGGGGAAAACAACCTGATTGGTTGTCAGTATTATCCTAACTGGGGATGTGAAACGTCCCCTATTTATTTATTTGTTTGTTTGTTTGTTTGTTTGTTTATTTAAATGTCTAGATAATGTATAGATTTATTGCTAACTCAGGAAGTCTGAAGTGAGCATGTAACTCCTGCAGAGGTTTCTTGATTAAACGTCACATCTGACGTACTCATGCAGCATGCTGTATGCTGCCTTCACTTGCTCTCAGAATCATTGTAACTATGCGTTTCCCACTGAGAAGCTACACATGCGTGACCGCGCAAGTCATTCAGTCAGAGTAAAAGAAAAAAGAAATATAAATGAATGAACGTGGCGTCGTCCATGTTTCAGGATCTTTCTGACAACACAGCATGTGAATATAACAGTAGCAAGTAGGATCACTCTGATCGCACGTGAAGGAAGCATTAGGAACAAGGTGTTTTCTTCAGCTACTCTGGTTTCCTTCCCCAGTCCAAAGACACGTATTGGAGGCTGATTGGCATTTCCAAATTTTGTGTGATTGTGCCCCGGGCCCCTGGGACAGGCTCCAGGCTCCCTGTGGCCCTGTGTCGGATAAGCAGTACAGAAAATATACTGAAAATATACAATATAAAGTCCTAAAACATACATGTTTTATTGCCCTTAGTATAGTAGCATGATGTAAACTAAGTTTTTAGTTTTAACAAAATGTTAAAATTATTATTATTATTATTATTATTCATTTATGTATTTACTTACTTACTTACTTATTTGTTAAATGTCACACAGTGTAAACTCATGGTTCTCAAATCGGGATCTGGGGACCCTCAGGGGTCCTTGAAGCGTAGCCTGGGGCCCACAGTTTTTTTTTTAAATAAAAAATAAAAAATAAATATTGTTCCAGCGGTAGAAATCACAACTCTCCATGATCAAAGTTATTATATTTATTATTGCGTTCTTATAGTTATTAGCATATTTGACTGGTTAATTAATTAATTAATTATTAATCAGTTAAACAATTAGTTGATTGATTGATTGATTGATTGATTGATTGTAACAGTAACTCAAACACAAGTAGTACTATAAATAATGTCAATTTGAATCTTATGACAATTTTAATAAAATGTGTTCTGTGAATAGAAACTTCAGAAATAAACAATAACACACACACACACACACACACACACACACACACACATACACACACATTTAAACAATATGCCTAATATCTGAATAGTTGTATCAGGTCTGTATGTGTGTGAAACTCTTGTAGTGTCTCTGTACACTGTTAGAAGAAAAAGAAGCCATTGTCACAAGAAGTAGTTGTCATTAGAGAGTCATTAGTACAACATTATAGAAAGTTTATTATTATTATTATTATTATTATTATTGTTGTTGTTGTTGTTGTTGTTGTTATATAAGTTATGAGACAGCTCAGTGGTATTTGTACAGGCATTTGTCTGTGGGACTCTTGGGGAAAACAACCTGATTGGTTGTCAGTATTATCCTAACTGGGGATGTGAAACGTCCCCTATTTATTTATTTGTTTGTTTGTTTGTTTGTTTGTTTGTTTAAATGTCTAGATAATGTATAGATTTAGCGCTAACTCAGGAAGTCTGAAGTGAGCATGTAACTCCTGCAGAGGTTTCTTGATTAAACGTCACATCTGACGTACTCATGCAGCATGCTGTATGCTGCCTTCACTTGCTCTCAGAATCATTGTAACTATGCGTTTCCCACTGAGAAGCTACACATGCGTGACCGCGCAAGTCATTCAGTCAGAGTAAAAGAAAAAAGAAATATAAATGAATGAACGTGGCGTCGTCCATGTTTCAGGATCTTTCTGACAACACAGCATGTGAATATAACAGTAGCAAGTAGGATCACTCTGATCGCACGTGAAGGAAGCATTAGGAACAAGGTGTTTTCTTCAGCTACTCTGGTTTCCTTCCCCAGTCCAAAGACACGTATTGGAGGCTGATTGGCATTTCCAAATTTTGTGTGATTGTGCCCCGGGCCCCTGGGACAGGCTCCAGGCTCCCTGTGGCCCTGTGTCGGATAAGCAGTACAGAAAATATACTGAAAATGTGCAATATAAAGTCCTAAAACATACGTTTTATTGCCCTTAGTATAGTAGCATGATGTAAACTAAGTTTTTAGTTTTAACAAAATGTCAAAATTATTATTATTATTATTATTATTATTATTATTCATTTATGTATTTACTTACTTACTTACTTATTTGTTAAATGTCACACAGTGTAAACTCATGGTTCTCAAATCGGGATCTGGGGACCCTCAGGGGTCCTTGAAGCGTAGCCTGGGGCCCACAGTTTTTTTTTTTAATAAAAAATAAAAAATAAATATTGTTCCAGCGGTAGAAATCACAACTCTCCATGATCAAAGTTATTATATTTATTATTGCGTTCTTATAGTTATTAGCATATTTGACTGGTTAATTAATTAATTAATTATTAATCAGTTAAACAATTAGTTGATTGATTGATTGATTGATTGATTGTAACAGTAACTCAAACACAAGTAGTACTATAAATAATGTCAATTTGAATCTTATGACAATTTTAATAAAATGTGTTCTGTGAATAGAAACTTCAGAAATAAACAATAACACACACACACACACACACACACACACATTTAAACAATATGCCTAATATCTGAATAGTTGTATCAGGTCTGTATGTATGTGAAACTCTTGTAGTGTCTCTGTACACTGTTAGAAGAAAAAGAAGCCATTGTCACAAGAAGTAGTTGTCATTAGAGCGTCATTAGTACAACATTATAGAAAGTTTATTATTATTATTATTATTATTATTGTTGTTGCTGTTGTTGTTGTTATATAAGTTATGAGACAGCTCAGTGGTATTTGTACAGGCATTTGTCTGTGGGACTCTTGGGGAAAACAACCTGATTGGTTGTCAGTATTATCCTAACTGGGGATGTGAAACGTCCCCTATTTATTTATTTGTTTGTTTGTTTGTTTGTTTGTTTATTTAAATGTCTAGATAATGTATAGATTTATTGCTAACTCAGGAAGTCTGAAGTGAGCATGTAACTCCTGCAGAGGTTTCTTGATTAAACGTCACATCTGACGTACTCATGCAGCATGCTGTATGCTGCCTTCACTTGCTCTCAGAATCATTGTAACTATGCGTTTCCCACTGAGAAGCTACACATGCGTGACCGCGCAAGTCATTCAGTCAGAGTAAAAGAAAAAAGAAATATAAATGAATGAACGTGGCGTCGTCCATGTTTCAGGATCTTTCTGACAACACAGCATGTGAATATAACAGTAGCAAGTAGGATCACTCTGATCGCACGTGAAGGAAGCATTAGGAACAAGGTGTTTTCTTCAGCTACTCTGGTTTCCTTCCCCAGTCCAAAGACACGTATTGGAGGCTGATTGGCATTTCCAAATTTTGTGTGATTGTGCCCCGGGCCCCTGGGACAGGCTCCAGGCTCCCTGTGGCCCTGTGTCGGATAAGCAGTACAGAAAATATACTGAAAATATACAATATAAAGTCCTAAAACATACATGTTTTATTGCCCTTAGTATAGTAGCATGATGTAAACTAAGTTTTTAGTTTTAACAAAATGTTAAAATTATTATTATTATTATTATTATTCATTTATGTATTTACTTACTTACTTACTTATTTGTTAAATGTCACACATTGTAAACTCATGGTTCTCAAATCGGGATCTGGGGACCCTCAGGGGTCCTTGAAGCGTAGCCTGGGGCCCACAGTTTTTTTTTTTAATAAAAAATAAAAAATAAATATTGTTCCAGCGGTAGAAATCACAACTCTCCATGATCAAAGTTATTATATTTATTATTGCGTTCTTATAGTTATTAGCATATTTGACTGGTTAATTAATTAATTAATTATTAATCAGTTAAACAATTAGTTGATTGATTGATTGATTGATTGATTGTAACAGTAACTCAAACACAAGTAGTACTATAAATAATGTCAATTTGAATCTTATGACAATTTTAATAAAATGTGTTCTGTGAATAGAAACTTCAGAAATAAACAATAACACACACACACACACACATACACACACATTTAAACAATATGCCTAATATCTGAATAGTTGTATCAGGTCTGTATGTGTGTGAAACTCTTGTAGTGTCTCTGTACACTGTTAGAAGAAAAAGAAGCCATTGTCACAAGAAGTAGTTGTCATTAGAGAGTCATTAGTACAACATTATAGAAAGTTTATTATTATTATTATTATTATTATTATTGTTGTTGCTGTTGTTGTTGTTATATAAGTTATGACACAGCTCAGTGGTATTTGTACAGGCATTTGTCTGTGGGACTCTTGGGGAAAACAACCTGATTGGTTGTCAGTATTATCCTAACTGGGGATGTGAAACGTCCCCTATTTATTTATTTATTTATTTATTTATTTATTTATTTATTTATTTATTTATTTATTTATTTATTTATATGTCTAGATAATGTATAGATTTATTGCTAACTCAGGAAGTCTGAAGTGAGCATGTAGCTCCTGCAGAGGTTTCTTGATTAAACGTCACATCTGACGTACTCATGCAGCATGCTGTATGCTGCCTTCACTTGCTCTCGGAATCATTGTAACTATGCGTTTCCCACTGAGAAGCTACACATGCGTGACCGCTCAAGTCATTCAGTCAGAGTAAAAGAAAAAAGAAATATAAATGAATGAACGTGGCGTCGTCCATGTTTCAGGATCTTTCTGACAACACAGCATGTGAATATAACAGTAGCAAGTAGGATCACTCTGATCGCACGTGAAGGAAGCATTAGGAACAAGGTGTTTTCTTCAGCTACTCTGGTTTCCTTCCCCAGTCCAAAGACACGTATTGGAGGCTGATTGGCATTTCCAAATTTTGTGTGATTGTGCCCCGGGCCCCTGGGACAGGCTCCAGGCTCCCTGTGGCCCTGTGTCGGATAAGCAGTACAGAAAATATACTGAAAATGTGCAATATAAAGTCCTAAAACATACGTTTTATTGCCCTTAGTATAGTAGCATGATGTAAACTAAGTTTTTAGTTTTAACAAAATGTTAAAATTATTATTATTATTATTATTATTATTCATTTATGTATTTACTTACTTACTTATTTATTTGTTAAATGTCACACAGTGTAAACTCATGGTTCTCAAATCGGGATCTGGGGACCCTCAGGGGTCCTTGAAGCGTAGCCTGGGGCCCACAGTTTTTTTTTAAAATAAAAAATAAAAAATAAATATTGTTCCAGCGGTAGAAATCACAACTCTCCATGATCAAAGTTATTATATTTATTATTGCGTTCTTATAGTTATTAGCATATTTGACTGGTTAATTAATTAATTAATTATTAATCAGTTAAACAATTAGTTGATTGATTGATTGATTGATTGATTGTAACAGTAACTCAAACACAAGTAGTACTATAAATAATGTCAATTTGAATCTTATGACAATTTTAATAAAATGTGTTCTGTGAATAGAAACTTCAGAAATAAACAATAACACACACACACACACACACACACACATTTAAACAATATGCCTAATATCTGAATAGTTGTATCAGGTCTGTATGTGTGTGAAACTCTTGTAGTGTCTCTGTACACTGTTAGAAGAAAAAGAAGCCATTGTCACAAGAAGTAGTTGTCATTAGAGCGTCATTAGTACAACATTATAGAAAGTTTATTATTATTATTATTATTATTATTATTATTATTATTATTGTTGTTGTTGTTGTTGTTGTTGTTATATAAGTTATGAGACAGCTCAGTGGTATTTGTACAGGCATTTGTCTGTGGGACTCTTGGGGAAAACAACCTGATTGGTTGTCAGTATTATCCTAACTGGGGATGTGAAACGTCCCCTATTTATTTATTTATTTGTTTGTTTGTTTGTTTGTTTGTTTAAATGTCTAGATAATGTATAGATTTAGCGCTAACTCAGGAAGTCTGAAGTGAGCATGTAACTCCTGCAGAGGTTTCTTGATTAAACGTCACATCTGACGTACTCATGCAGCATGCTGTATGCTGCCTTCACTTGCTCTCAGAATCATTGTAACTATGCGTTTCCCACTGAGAAGCTACACATGCGTGACCGCGCAAGTCATTCAGTCAGAGTAAAAGAAAAAAGAAATATAAATGAATGAACGTGGCGTCGTCCATGTTTCAGGATCTTTCTGACAACACAGCATGTGAATATAACAGTAGCAAGTAGGATCACTCTGATCGCACGTGAAGGAAGCATTAGGAACAAGGTGTTTTCTTCAGCTACTCTGGTTTCCTTCCCCAGTCCAAAGACACGTATTGGAGGCTGATTGGCATTTCCAAATTTTGTGTGATTGTGCCCCGGGCCCCTGGGACAGGCTCCAGGCTCCCTGTGGCCCTGTGTCGGATAAGCAGTACAGAAAATATATTGAAAATGTGCAATATAAAGTCCTAAAACATACATGTTTTATTGCCCTTAGTATAGTAGCATGATGTAAACTAAGTTTTTAGTTTTAACAAAATGTTAAAATTATTATTATTATTATTATTCATTTATGTATTTACTTACTTACTTATTTATTTGTTAAATGTCACACAGTGTAAACTCATGGTTCTCAAATCGGGATCTGGGGACCCTCAGGGGTCCTTGAAGCGTAGCCTGGGGCCCACAGTTTTTTTTTTAAATAAAAAATAAAAAATAAATATTGTTCCAGCGGTAGAAATCACAACTCTCCATGATCAAAGTTATTATATTTATTATTGCGTTCTTATAGTTATTAGCATATTTGACTGGTTAATTAATTAATTAATTATTAATCAGTTAAACAATTAGTTGATTGATTGATTGATTGATTGATTGATTGTAACAGTAACTCAAACACAAGTAGTACTATAAATAATGTCAATTTGAATCTTATGACAATTTTAATAAAATG
>NC_069727.1:15652288-15682288 GCF_027358585.1 Pangasianodon hypophthalmus
TGACAGGGCTTTTAGATATTGTGCATGATAGTTCTTAAAGACTATAAACTATAAATCTGCATCTGTGGATGCTTATCCAATAAGATAATGTTATTTATCAAAAAAAATAAAAATAAAAAAAAAATTATATGGCCTTCTTCTTCATAGGTCCTATATTTAATATCTACAATAGACACTACCTTTTTCTCTGTTAAATTCCCCTACTTCACTTCTATTACAGCTATCATGCCAATGCTTAAACATGACCAACACAGCTATCTGAAATGAGATAAAAATGACAATCGCAATCTTTTATCAAGTAAATGAAATGGCGATGTACGACCTTTACAGAAAAGTCACGTGTAAAAGATTAAAACAAGCACTACATGTGAAAAATGTTGTCTAAAAAAACCCACATGATCCATGATTTTTTACATGATCTATTTGTTTTCACATATTCATTTTTCACATTTTTAAAACATTTTTATCTCACATGTTTTTTTTCTTTTTCTTTTGTGATTTGTAGGGCACGTGGTTTAATTTTTCAGATGTTTTTTTTTTCCTGTGATCCCATACTGTAGGTTACATGTATTGACGTGCAATATCAGGGCATAACATGGTTCTTGTATTTCACATCATATAATTACAGTGTGAAAAATGATCAGTTGAAGTGTAAGTGATTTTTCTGTAAGGAGAATACTTTCAAGTTGGGAAAAAGGAGGTTTTCCCATCTTTACTAAGTGTGTCGCATGGCAGGAATGTGGTGTGAGTTTGGGGGAGGACCTGACAGACAGGTGACAATTCTCAACAAGTTGCTAGATATCTCGTGCTGACATCACAGTTTCATTTGAATTGCTTTTAGTTTTAAAATACCCAACGAGTCAAAGTCCATAAATTACAATTCCCAAACAGAAGACTTCTGACTCCTGCAAAGACTTCACCTTCAAACCTTTAAAATGTAGGGTTAAATGAAATGGCTATGTAGCTTACATAGGCAGCTTTTTTTTTTTTTTTTTTTTTAACCTTTGTACAGGCTTTCAGGCATTTCCTCAATGTTCAGTGTTGACTGATGATCAAAGCAAAAGTCATGTGTATAAACACTGTTTTTTTTGCTGTCTTTTTCTACAACCAGGGACAAGGCAGAACTGCTGGAACAGATCTTTTCCAAAGACAGTATAGAGTACAAACTCCTTCTGAGGTACACACAGAAGAAACCAACCGCAAACAGTCCCTCCACACAGAGCAATGGTGTGGGAGAGGCGAATGTTGCTTTGCCTACGAAACCTCAGGATCGCCGTAAATCAAAGAAACTTAAGAAGGATAGATTTTTGAAGATCATAAGCTGCATTCGGCCAGTGAAGGAAGATGACGGTCCTGTGACTGGAAAGCGTAGACAGCCAGCAGCTGGAGATTCATGTGAGTGTCACAGTGCAACACTGGCATGACTTATTACTGCCATGACTGTTATTGAACATCTAACAATGTCTATCTGGTCCTGATAGATATACAATAATGTACAGAGGGTGGGTCATGAGGTTATGAAACATGTTCCCTATGACACATTGGACCACATAAATATGACTCACTACAGTCACTAACAGTTTGTTGCTCTTTAATCCAGCATGTCCAGACCAGGAGGAAGTGGAACGAATTGTCAACAAGTTAACCAAGATCACAGATCGTGTTCATTTCCTATCTACGGATATAGAAACTGATAGTGACGGTTGGTATTTCTTGCCTGGATTACTTTCTGTCACTTCCTTAATAGAAAGCATACTGAAACATGACCGTTATCACATATCCTATGCTAAAGTGATACATACAGAGCTTGTGTTAAAGAAGGTATATATCTTAGCAGGGCGTCTAATCCTTATCTTGTATCTACAGATGTTGTGGAGAGAATTGTGGAACTGCTTAGGGAACATGGAGATAAACTGAACAAGGAAGTAAGTCAAATTATTTCCTTTAGTTTCCTTGATCCAGCAGATGCACTGCGGGGTTTGAAAGAAATGAATCACAAGTATAAGAGTAACAATAACAGGATAAAATATTATATAATAATTTAATACCATAGTGAGTGGTAATGATAATAATTTAATAGGATAGTTGATAATGATATAATAATGATAATGATAAGTCCTAAAAGGTATTCTGAGGTACAAAAAAAAAAAATCATCAACTGTAATAGTTTCTGCAATATACTGTATCAGTGGAATAATAAACTGAACCTGAACTTTACTTCTTTATTAATATATTGTTTCAAATCTATTAAGTAGGTGACACTTCTCTATGTTGAATCAACTAATGTATTTTTCATCTTCGCTCATAGTCCACAAGGTGGCTCCATAAACAAAAACCCTTTCCCACCATTGATATTACTGTTGGGCTTTGCATTACTGAGGGAACATATTCATTTTTTATTTATTTATTGAGGGGAAAAAAAAGATCACTGTGAAATTGTGTATCTTGAAGTAGCCAACTGTTTAACATCTGTCCATAGATTGAAAAGAACCACGTGCTTAGGAAACAGCTGCAGGACTCTCTGTCATACGGTTTCTTTAAGAAAGTGGCTCAGACCTTTATGCAGAGACTGAGTCCAGAGGAGCGTCCTACTACACCGAGCCCACAGCAGGCTGAGATCGCACTCACCTGTGAGCTGACAAGCCGCTTAAACGCCATGGACAGCCATCCCATGAACCGAGTGCTGGGCTTCGGGGCTAAATACCTGCAGGACTACCTCAGCCCCTGGGTTATCCAACAAGGCGGCTACGTAAGTGCACTACAACTTCTGCCAAGCCTTCTCATGTTTAACCTCATTTGTTTTCTTTAATTCAGATCCATTTTTCTTTCCATTATTTAACAAACCAACCCCTAAATACTAAATTTAAAATTTTTTGTCTGTTTTGTTGTTTTCTCTTCTCAGGAAAAAGTTTTCAGCACAGACACTGATGCTGAGGATGAAGTTAATTAAGCCTAGAGGATTCTGCCTTTTGTTTTTTTTTTTTCTTGATTTTCTTGATATTCTGAAATGTGCTTCACAAAAAAGCAAAATGTTTAAATATCTGTGCAAAGATGCCAAAGCTACTGTGAAATTGTGTGTTCTAGATAGTATAGTATATACTGCAATATATTATGCCTTTTTTTTATTAATTTTGTGGAGAAAATATTTTTGTGTACTTTTGTTGAAAAAAAAAAGAATAAAATTTTTTATCTTGCTAATACTAGGAGATAAGAATCATTTTATACGCATAAAGGGTGTTTTTGTATTCGTCCACATGAGATTCTGTACGTATGCACATGGAGGGTATTTAGGTGGAATTCTGTTTCTTCTAGTCGTAACTATCAGATCCTTTGTAAATAGATTTACAGGGTTGCAATTTATTTATGGGGAAAAAGTAACGTAGTAAGATAGCTTTATTTGAATAAAAAATTTGTGCAGAACTACACCTAAAAAAAAAAAAAAAACCTGTCACTCAAATTATTTCAAGATTATGAAGTGTTACCAGTTACAAAGCTGGTGTCTATTATGATAGTTTATGTTTTAGGAAATCTTTATAGGAATTCATTTATTTGAACAAACCTGTATGAGAATACTCTATAAGAATATTAGAAATTGCTAAAACGTACAGGAGAGTGGGGTCTCCAGGATCGAGGTTGGGAACCATGTTGTGATAACCACCAGCTAGGAGGTTAAATAAAAAAAAAAAAAAAGAAAATGCCTTTGCTATTTTTGGCTCTGTCTGTTTTTTTATATTATTATTAACTGGTATATTTTATGCTGGCAATAATAATTAAATAGTAGTCTACATTTTGAACATAGCCAAAACAGCCATTTTAAAGGAAATAAATTTGCTCTCATAAAAAAGGATACTGAACATACTTTTCCTTGTCTTGTGTTGGTACTGTGAAGGGTACATCTTTTGTTCTATTAGTATGCATCTTTTAGCTACCATTTATGTACCTTAAATCATTTTAAAGCATAACTATCTACAGTGGGGGGCATGGTGGCTTAGCGATTAGCACATTCGCCTTGCACCTCTGGGGCTGGAGGTTCAAATCCCGCCTCTGCCCTGTGTGCACGGAGTTTGCATGTTCTCCCCATGCTTCGGGGGTTTCCTTCAGGTACTCCAGTTTCCTCCCCTAATCAAAAGACATCCATTGTAGGCTGATTGGCATCTCTAAGTTGCCTGTAGTGAGTGATCATGCCCTGTGATGGGTTGACACCTGAGGGTGTCCCCTGCCTTATGCCCTGAAGGCAGGATAAGTGGTTTGGAAAATGAAATACAGTATGTTTCCAGTTGAAAGGTGCATATTAAAGATACTAAAGATGTATTATTGTGGGTACCACCCCAGCAACAGTTACAGTTTAGTTACTATTGCTACTAATATATATATATATTGTCTGTGTAAGGGGGCATTTTTCTTCCTTCTGCTGTACCCTTAAGATAGCCAGTGATTTACAGCTTCCAGAATACACTCTCTGTCCACTTTATTAGGAAATCCTTTCCACCTGCTCAGTGAAGCAATTATGCAGTAAGCCAGTCACATAGCAGCAGAATGCACAACATGTCAAACCTTGAGGCAGATGGGTTACAACAGGTACAATAGCAGAGCACTGGATTCCACTCCTCTCAGCCAAGAACAGGAATCTTAAATAGCAGTGGGCATCAAAACTGGACTGTTGAAGATTGCAGAAATGTTGCCTGGTCTTTTCTCAATCTTCAACTGTTCAGTTTTTGTGAAGTGGTGCTCACTGTTGACTCAGATTCCTGTTCTTGGCTGACAAGAGTGGAATCCAGTGTGGTCATTTGCTGTTGTAGCCTATCCGTCTCAAGGTTCGTTGTGCTGTGCATTCTGAGATGCTTTTCTGCTCACCATGGCTGTAAAGAGTGGCTATTTGAGTTACTGTAGCCTCCCCTGACCTCTCGAACCAGTCTAGCCATTTTCCTCTGATCTCTCTCATCAACAAGGTGCTTCCTCCTGCATTACTGCAGCTCACCTGATGTTTTTTGTTTGCATCATTCTGTATAACCTCTAGAGACTGTCGTGTGTGAAAATCGCAGATCTGCAATATTTCTGAAATATTGAAAACAACCCATCTGGCAGCAACAACCATGCCATGCTCAAAGGCACAGAGATCATATTTGTTTCTTCATTCTGATGTTTGATGGGAGCAGTAACTGAAGCTCTTGACCTGTTTCTGCATGATTTGATACACTGCACTCCTGGCACATGATTGGGTGATTGGGTAAGTGCATGAATGAGCAGGTGTACAGGTGTTCCTATAAGTTCCTATAAGTTCCTATAAGGGGAAAATGTCATTATTGACATTGTATTAGTAGGGAATCATCATTAGGCGTTGTTCACTAAGAAAACTAACCAGGAGTTTATCACATGTTAGACTATTTCACTTGTAAAGACAACAGTAAGGCTGCTCTTCATTTCACACCAGGCTTTAATGCATTACATGGTCTCACTTGGACTGTATTTTCAGCACACAGTGGTTTCTTGAACAGTTTGCATAGTCTTGAATTTGGTTTTGAGGTGTGAGGGCGTGGCTGCCGTGGCGCGCGCCTCGTACCTCGCCTCTCACCTCTCGCGCTCTCACCTCTCGCGCTCCGTTTCCTGAGTGCGCGCGCGCTCGGTGTGGTGTGGTGTGCGTGGCGCAAGCAGAAGGAGAAGAGCCGAAATGCGCAAGGCGAGAGGAGCGAAGAAAGCTGCGTCCCCGCGGGATCCACACGCCGACAAGAAGCTCAGGGAAGCCCCAAGCGACCTGCTCAGATGCGCCGAGGACGGAGGAGCGGCTCCACGCGCCAGGAAGAAGGGCTACAAACCCCCGGATGTGAGGAGCATATTCAGGGCGCAGGGAAGGAGAGGAGAGGGACACGAGTTCAGAGAGGAGGCATCAGCAGGATGGTGCGATGTGTGCTGTAACATCGTCATCCAGGGGGGGCTGATGTGCACAGGTGAGGGGGAGCTTGAGGTTACCATTTATACCCATTAAACATTTATCCTTTAGTGGATACACCTCTGGAGACCCTCAGACCTCCAAACCACGTGATCTAGTTTCTCAAGCCCTAATCAAGTGTGACTTCATGATCTGGATCAAGTGTGCTTGGATTAATTTAACCAGTAAGTGTCTGTGAACCATGGCCACAGATACAATAACATGTAAGGCAGGTGTGTTGTAAATTTAGGATCATTGATTTCTTCTGATTTCTTCCTAATATGTGAATAAATCATTTCCTAGACAAAATCTTAGAGGGAGAAAATAATTATATTGTGTTATTGAATATTCTGAGGTTGTACAAATCAGGATTGCGTATGCCTTTCAGACAGATGCCCTACTTATATTCAAAAATGGCTGAGAATAAGTTTAAGAAAACCAATTTACGTTATTACTGTATGTGTACTGTATCCAAAAACAAAGCATAGGTGACAGGCGTGCACGAAACACACGCACACACGAACACACACACCTACCGGTATGTTGACAGACTGGTTTTTAGTAAAACTGTATATTCTGTCACTATCTACCTACATTCTGAGTGTATGTCTTTTAAAGAAATGTATCTGGTTTTGATTTTCGGAGCCTTGGTCTTCAAAGTTTCCTTTAATAATAACCTCATCATGATAATGTAATGCTGTCCCTGATGGAGTCTTGATCATAGCTTAGGCCTGGCCTTCACACAGTCTTCAGCACTATGTGTCTCTCTGGTGGTTTTAAACAAACACATCAGTGTAGAAGGTGCACACTTCTTTGTCTAAACTGAGGTAAAGACTAAAAGGCTCCTGTGGGGCTTTATTTTATGATATTTGTGGCTTGAATTTAAAAAAGACCATGTCCACCCTGTATGAGCACCATTTTATTTAGTGTGTACTCTATAGTAGTTCAGCTCTGAGCGGATTTTTGTTTAGTGTTTGAATATTACAAGAAACAGCAACAGCACTAGGAATTCCTGCTGCCTGGCAGGAAGATCAGCTGAAGTGTCACATTCATGCAGATTCGTATCATATGGCATATATGATTTGTTCCTCTTTAGTGCCTGGATGGAAACCTGTCCATTTGCATTCTTGCCTAAGCAGCGAAGTTTAGTTCCCTTTCTGTCCCCAAGATGCCAACTCTAGACTCTGGCCTTATTTTGTATTCCTTTAAGTAGTTGTTCATTCACAAGTAGTGTGCAGTGCGGTCACTCAAATGTAACACTTGGACAAAGGTGACTTTCACTGAAGCTTCTTTTCCCTCCTTCTTAATGTGACACCTGACTCAAGTGATCAAATAAGCAAGCGAAAGAGTGAAGCAGTCACTGGATCAAGTGATTAAGATAATAGCTCCGCTCTACACTGGCCATCTATTTTTTATCATATCCTCCTAGACACATTGCCACCATGTAATTGTGGCCTTGTGACATTTTAGAAGCCACTTTTCTGATCTAGTAGCATATGTACATTTCTAAGCTTTGGCAATTTTGGGAAAACGGTTATATGTCCAGTTGTAGCTGCTCTGGCAAACAGCCAACCCCCCCCCCCCCCCCCCCCCCCCCCCCCCCCCCCCCAGAAAAATGGGGTTTTGGCCAAAATTTTGTTTTTCTGCCTATAACATATTTTAACATTTAAAATTGAAGAAACCATAAATATATTTCATCAAAACTGTGGAAATGTTTTTATTTATTTTTTAAATTTGCCAAGAATCATATTGCGTAAGGAGACAGTTTAACAAAAGCAATCTGCCTAATGCTGTCTAAAAGCTTGCTAGCTTGTTAGATAGACATATGCATAATAAATTCGGTTTGTAATCAGATAGCGCCTGTCAGAATGTCCATGACGCTCCTGTGAGCCATTTGAATCAGAGTGGAATCTTTAAATGAAATTTTTGCTCTTTTCACTTTTTGGGGCTGCCATATTTTAAAATGCTATAAACTTTATATATGGTTGGGAGACATGCGATAGGGAATCATATTTCGCTTCAGGAAAAGCGGTAGTTTGCAGAACTCTATGTTTTAGAAGATGTCACATGGCTTTTCCCAGGATGCCACACACATGGACTTGTTTTCAGTTTTCCTGTTTTGATTTGATTAGGTTTTGCATCTTCAGTGTTACATGGCTTACAGCTGCCCTCAGAAAGCTTTACTCTGGGAAGGTAGGAAGAAATTAAATGTTTGTCATAACAAAGCTTATTTTACAGTGGTTTGCTGATGCCTCTGCTTGCTTGGTGACATTTTATGGGTTTTAGAAGAAATGTGTTCATCTTGTAGATTTGTTTCTTGAAAGGTAACACCTACAATGCAAGGTAATGATTTGTAATAGAACACTAAACAAAGCACTAATTATCGGCTAATGTTGCTGAATAAATATTGCCTTATTCACACATTATTTAATGGTCTTAACAACAAATCATTGGTAAGAAAATGAACAAGAATGAAACAAATGCACTCCTGAGAGCTCCTGTGCCACCATTTGCTGGTTTACTTTTGCTGCAGTGATCTGTTTAGGGAAAAGATAGAAACCGGGAAATTGCCTTATACAGTATTCTTGTACGCAAAGGTAAAATCATGATTATGATTAAAATGTTTGATGTAAAATTCAAACTAACACATGTCTGGGTGTACAAAATTTTCCAAAAATATTTTCTGGGATTTTTTTTCCTTAAAAGATTAGTCATTATTTGGTTATCTGCCACACCTGATGCAGCCCATCAACGGCCACAAGGCTTAAACATTTAAAGAAATCAAAGGATAAAACTATCCCATACTAACTTCCTTTATCTATTTGTTTAATTCTTGCTAATTTCCTGACCAATGACTTGTTGTTAAGACCATTAAAAGCTTAATGTTTTGCCCAGGATTGTAAATATGACAGTAGTAGCATCAATATAACAAGAATACAAAACAAATAGAAGCAGCATTACATGTACAGTAGTAAACGGATATATCAGAAAATGTGCAAAATACAGAATTCTGGTGCAGTATATCAGAGGATTGTCCATATTCAGAAATTACAAATGAGTGACAGAAGGATGATAATGAAGGACAGTAGAAGTACAAGTTTTAGGGGAATTTAAGTACACAGAAAATTGCCACTGCTGCAGTTTTGCTACATATCAGTGGAAATCTCAGCAGAAAATCTGGAAAATGGGGTAAATGTCATTCTGTCAGAAAATATATGAGCCTGTCATGTTCTGATAAACGAAAGCAGTCCATGCAAATGATTTTCTATTGCATTATCCCAAGTGCAAGAATCACACATCTTTTATATCACTCATCAAGTTTATTTTCCTAGTTACTTGGTTTACTTGTAAATGACAAAGTTATTGCCATAGAAGGAAAGACTTTTTTGGCGCACATACACTCACCGTCCACTTTATTAGGAACACCGCTACACCTGCTCATTCATCTAATCAGCCAATCATATGGCAGCAGTGCAGTGCATAGAATCATGCAGATACAGGTCAAGAGCTTCAGTTAATGTTCAAATCAAACATCAGAATGGGGAAAAAGTGTGATCTCTGTGACTTTAATCATGGTATGGTTGTTGGTGCCAGATGGGCTGGTTTGAGTATTTAAGAAACTGCTGATCTCCTGGGATTTTCACACACGAAAAAACAGTCTCAGATTCCTATTCTTGGTTGTGGTCTTCTGCTGTAGCTGCAAGGTTTGGCGTTTTTGCTCGTCCTTATGCTTTTCTGCTCACCACAATTGTAAAGAGTGGTTATTTCGAGGCAGTGTGACCAGGCTGGCCATTCTCATCTGACCTCTCTCGTCAAGAAGGTATTTCTGGATATTTTTTGTTTTCCATAGAAAAGTATTATTCAGTTACAATTTTTGATATAGTACATGTTTATTGTTCACTAACCTCTCTGTATATTTCAGGATTAGGTTTTATACAAAGGGAATAAAACATGACAAGGCATCCTATTAAGGGAAAATAATCAATGAAGGGGTGGTGTGATATGGCCTGAAGTGATGTTTTACTTTTTATCTGTTTATTGTCACATTTAATATTGTGGAGCATTCACAAAACAAGTTCCTTCCTGTTCTATTAACAGTCGCTCCTTTGCCAGTCTCTCTTTTTTCTCTCTCTTGAAGTTAAAAAAAAATGCAGCATGTCATGTTACCAAGAAACCTTAAAGCCCTCTGTACTGAAGACCATGTACATTTACCATGTAAGAAAAATATTAATATAAACCTGTGATTTCCCTAATAATTAATCAACACATTCTGACCAATCAGAATTGAGAATTCAATATGTGGTATATATTTAAGTTAGCATTTGTGTCTCTGCTTTGCAATTTTCAACAGTCTTAAAAGGCAGATACAATACCTTTACTTCACAAGGTATTTGTGCATTATAGCAGTGCTATTATGTTTATATTAAAAGAATGGCATAAAAAAAAAATAGATCACGAATAGCATGAATAGCCATTTCTCTGGCTTGTCTGCATTGTGTCTTGCTATTTGACACCCACCTGTTGGATCCCCTAATATCCGTCTGCTTGTTTGTGTAGCAGCAGTGACAGTGTGTCTAGAGGAGACATACTGCCCTGTGACAACATAATGATGGACCACAATGGACCGCCTCCTGGCCAGCTGACTGAGCACAATAGAAAACCATTGGGCCCCAGACACACACACACACACACACACACACACACACTCAAGCAGGGGACTCTATGAAGGGAGGCTGTAGACAGAGAGGCAGAAGAAAAAAAGAGAGGGATAGACAACAATTCACTATGGCTAAAGAGCTTGCTTATCACATGCGTAGGAGACGCCGATGCATTTGGACTTCTGCGTGAGCTTTTTTTTGTGGCTGCTGTGTAAGTCATGGAGCTGAGGAGAAGCTTCAGCAGGACTCTGAGGAAAATAACTGGGTTCTTCTACTGTTTCTCCAAAGTGATGCGCCGCTCAGGACGCATGGAGCTCAGCCTTCTGTGGAAGGTTTCTGGTGAGTCCAGTACCGTGCGGGATCTCTACATGTGGCTAAAGAGCTGGTGTCTGTCTGTAAGATGTCTGTCTGTTACTGTATGTCGGTTGATTGGTGGCAGTTGTGATTGGTGGAAGAAGTTTGATTGTGTTAGGTTCTCCTCTACAGAAAGTTTATTACTGAGATTTCTTTTTTTTAGAATATAACACTGGCCAAGTCAAGAGTGTAGTGCAGTGATTTAATCTGGTGAATTATGGTTCATATCGTATGATTCATATCGTATTTATCTATAAGGAGAAACTGCAGTCTGTTGACATGAACAGCTTCGTGTAAGCCTGACATTGACTTTGCTCAACAATGCATGCTCATAATACAAAATGCTCTTTTGCGATTGGTAATTGATGATTCTGGAAGGAATCTATATGTGATTTCTATCAATATACTTTTATGTGTTGTATTTGTATATATTTAAAATAGAAAAATACTTTGTTTGGTGACTGCAAACTGACACTCATGCAATTTGGATGCATTTTAAAAACTGGCACCAGCCTCAGAGCTGCTTTTTGACATCTAGGATATACACTGCCAGGCAAAAGCTTTTGAACACCCTATATTTTAGCATTTTTGTTTAAATATATTACTTCATATTACATACTCTAAAAGTTGAAAATGTATCCAAGGAATAGGTATGCGTGAATCAGTAAATGTTTATGATTAATTGTTTTTACTGGAACAGTCTAGAACTAATTGAATTAGTAAAGACTGGTCTTTATCACTCTTATTAGGCACTTGTAGCACACCATATACATGTCTTACACTTAATACTAGCCCTTGAATAATAAGTCCACAAAGATTTGGGGTTCCATTTTAATTTCTATTCTGTACTTTGTGTGATCCTTGGTTTGCTAGGTCTGTGGCAATGATAGTGATTACACTGTAATAAAAACCTTTCCAGGCAGTGTATATCAGTTTATAATCTGTGCAGCTGTCCTTTCCAATGCCCAGCACAAGATGGGAATGTGTTGGCTGATTTGTTTCTGTCCAGTATGTTAGAATTATTACACTTTTATCATTACAAGTGTTTAAAATGTTTCACTTGACCTGGTAATGTTACACTTTGTGCTGGATAGAGAGCCTTTGCATTTTAAAGCCAATATTTCCGTATTTCCCAGTAAGCAACAGAGAACAACAGTCTGTTGTTTGACTCTGTTGTTGACTGTAACGTTGCTTGACACTGCGGTGGTTCCTTTTAACAGAATGTCGATGAACCTATGTACCAACTTTTAACTGAGGTTAAAAAAAAAAACTCATTTAAGGTACAACAATGGACCTTGTGGTCTAATTATATTGCTTCAACGCATTGTAAAAGTAAACCTAATTCACTTTTCCACGTAAAAGATACAAAACCTTTGAGGGTACGTAGATTAGTACCTATTTTCTATTCTGTGAAGAGATGGCACTTAGAGTGACAGAAGTCAAGCTCATGGTAGTTTGTTCCAAAGCCACCTGGACCAGGATAGAGCGGTTACTGAAGATGATGATAATGATGATGATTATGAGGAGAACAGGTTGTGTTCAACTGATTTCATGTTCCTTTGGTGCACCATGCTCAGGAACATGAATGGTGGAAATAACTCTGTTGGAAGAGTTTGTTGTATATGTTACTACACTGCAGACCCATTTCATGTAACAGAGGCAACTGATTGATCAGAAGTGTAACAAAGACAACCATTAATCACACATGATTGATGGTCAGGGTCCATTCAGCACTATCTCCATGCCATAGCACTCAAATCCTTGTCCTCTTGCTGCTAGTCCTGTCTGCATACTTAATATTGTATTTGGGGATCAAATACATTTTGGCCATTTCTGTCAGTGTAATTTCTTCAAGGACATGCTTCTTGCAGAATATCTGATTTGTTCCTTGGCGCGCAATTAATTACGTTACATGAATGACATGAAGACATTAAGTGGATTTTGTGTGTTCTCAGCTGATTCATACTAGCCCGGGCTTTTAGACACAACACATTTCAGAACAACAGTTTCTCAGTTCTGGAGAGCGAGGTTAAAGGTAAAGATTAAATGGTGGGATGTGTCTGACTTCCTTGTGCAAATGGGGTCACAGTAACCTGCCAAATACAGTGTCTAACCCTGAGAACGTCTTCAATGGATGATCTGTGACTGAGTGATCTGAGAACAGTGAAGTATTGATGGGCAGCTGAGTGACCTGCCCTTTGTTTAGCAGATTGGTGTTGTTTCAGCAGTCTGTTAGGAGTCCAGTCTGCCAGGAGCCGAGAGGAATGAAGTCTGGAGCATGTGGAATTCCTCACTTAGGTTGTGCCGGAAGAAGAGTGCTAGATGAACATATAGGAATCTCTATTCTTGGCAGGATCCATAAATATGGACATCATGTCTGTATTAGTTAAAAAGAAAGTTCACTGGTACAAGGATGAGTTTGCCAAAACATAGAAAAAACAGGCTCTAGTTTTCATTTTTAGTAAACTAAACATGATCTGCTTTTGTAGCAGATCCTGTGTTGTGAAAAATGCATGCATGCATTTGAGGATTTTATTTAACTGAAGGCAGCTCATTAGACCAGAGAGTAGCTAAAGAGCTAGAGACATTAAGCCTTACAGTTTTTTTTTACCCTTTATGCTCCACGAAACAATAACAGATTGTTTGAAGATGATTAGATAAAGAAGTATGCATTTAGAAGAATGCGTTTATTCTCCCTGTGTCAAAGTCTGTGATGCTAGTCAAAAGTCACAACATCAAATTTTCTTATATATAGCCATAAATTAAACATTAATGATCAAATTTAAAAGCCATTCTGTCATGATAGTTGTTATCTGGATCTTTGCAAGAAAGCAATGTTATGTAAATGGACCTTCACAAATTTTAGTTGAATACCCTAGAGGTTCTCTGTGACAGCTTACTCTTGAAGGAAAAAGACAGTATTTGATGGAGAAGTAGCAGGTGTGCTCCAGAGCAAGGTTTTACACACACGCACACACACATACACAAACACACACCTGTTCAAGGAAGGAGAGATTGAGATTTACAGATGTACAATTTCTTTCTTCCTGGATCAACATTCCTTTCACCCAGTCGCTGCAAACTGTCAGCAGTGTGTTCCTCATACTCTCCATGTTTGAGCTGCTTAAAAAAATCCATCCAGTCGCACCAGCTGAAAGCCTGCTGTCTGGCTATGCATTAAAATGAAAATGAAACAAATTCCTTGATAAGCTATGCTCAGCATGCTAGATATCCATGCATTTAATTCCATTTAACCTCCTAAAGGTTCCTTGATTTGTTCCTCTGCAGGAATCCTTAAAAGTTTTATGTACACTAACACTCTTAGAAAAAAGGGTTCTTTGAGGGTTCATTGGGTCAGTAGGGCGTAATTAGCTTTCTGAAGGTGTTCTGCGTTAACTATATTCTTAAGGGTTTTTGATTGAACCTTTTTTTTATGAGTGTACAGCAGATGGCTCCCCTTTTTTTAGATAAGGTTATGGCTAGAGCCTCGTTAAAGAGCTACAACTGTTAATTATACAATTAATCCCTGAGGACCTTTTTATTCTAAGAGTGTAGGTAGTGCAGCAATGACATCATGTGACAATATTTCTCATGTATTCTCACTTCAAAACATCAAAAAATCCAAAAACTTTATTAAAAAATGAGACTCTTTGAAACATTCTATCTTTCCAAGCAAATCCCACCCACTCCCGCAGTGTGAGCATGTAGCCATACATGATTTTTTATTTTTATTTATTTATTTTTTTTAATTTAGTTCAGTCTATTTTCCAAAATAATTAGGAATTTAAACAAAGTGACCCTGATCAGAATAAAACATTTATTGAAGATGAATGAGTGAACAAGTTAAACACGTGCACAGGCAATCCACCGTGTCCAGTACGTTCCTATGTTAAAGAACGTGACTTTTGTCCTGCAAGCTCCCACCTGCATCCCAGTCTCAATGCACACCTCTAAATCACCCCATGCTGAGTTGCCCAGTTAAGAGAAAACCTTGAAGCAAAGACAAAACTAGCCATGACTGGCACCAGCACCCTTGAGGCACAATACATACAGGAACCTCATAGTTATGGAACATGGAAGGATACCTGGCTCGCAATTAAAATGAAATTGTAAACTGCTCAAAGATTTCTTTTTAAAGTCATATCCCTTGTAGATCTATAAAAAAGTGTATAAAAAGGTTTCTTTTTTTATGTCTTACAGACTTTTAAAAGGTTATACAAGTTGAGACTCAGGTATTTAAAAGTCACAGAGACTCAGTCTACTCAGGTATTTAAAAGTCACAAGATCCTGAATAACATTGGAAGTTAGGCCATGTTTTTTTTAACATGGTTTCACACTTTGCATAAGTCATTTGCATCAGAGCTTACAATGCATAGGGATGGGGATGGAACAGGGACAAAGAATTGTTTCTTATAAATTCACTCGAAAAGAAGGAAATGAAATCCCTCCCCAAATAAAACAGTTTTTTTTTTCAGCTCAATAAGATCATGGTTTATTTTTTTGTTGTTTTGTTTTATACCAGTAAATAACTTTTAGTTTATACCAGTAAATAACTTTTAGTGAGGCTGCATAAAGATGATTGGTTGTGGTATCCATGTGAGTTGGTAGCCTATAGATTTTACTGGATATTTTAAATATAGTTAATAAATAAAGTTCAGATGCAAAGATTGAATTCAGTTCTTCCCACCTGACAAGATACAATCAGTTTTTGCTTCATTTTATGAGCTAAGAAGCAGAACTACACAAACTTCCAGCTGGTCCAGAAGTGGAAGTTGTAGGAAACCCATACTAATGACATCAGATCTGAGTGGCAGGTTAAAATGAGTGCTGAGTCAGGAACATTTTCTGCTTGAAGAAATTATGTTCACTAATACAGCACACTTATTAGAAGCAACATTTCCATAATTGCAGCTAGAGTTTCACAAGTATCTGTCATGCTCTTCATTTTCACTCAGTGAAAAGGTTCTTGTGTGTTCCTCAGACACCTACACAGGACTCAGACACCATATTCAGTGTGCTGAGTGTGTGCTGAGTGCTGAGTTTATTCAGAGTGGACTTGATCAATAGTACCGTCTCTTCCACATTATGGAGAAGGCAGTTATTGCCAGGACTAAGCAGTACTTTTCAAATGCCCCAGAGAGCAAAACTGTGTGTGAGAGTGTGTTTAAGTGAGAGAGAAAAGAGAGAGTATAGTTGTATTGTATATGTGCACTGTCTTTTAAGGCTGGATGAAACACAGCTCACATTCTCTCCCTAGCATGCACCACTAATATATGAGATTATTAGTATGATTATGAGAAGTGTGTGATTGAGAGTTAGAGTGTGTTTGAGAGCACCACAGTTACTGATTCACTGATGTCATCAGCAGCACATCTGTACCACTCTATAAAAATGGTAAGCTATTAAACTCAGGAATCCATTCTCGTGTGTGTGTGTGTGTGTGTGTGTGTTCACTATGAATTTAAACGTGGGCAAAAAAATTCAAGGACTCAATTGATCATTGAACATTATATAGCTAGTTTTCTAGAGGATGTCTCAGCCTGATGTATCCCAGTGAATAGATACATGAATTTGAAACATTGAATACTGTATTAGAATTGGTTATATTTACAATAGCATCAGGTTTTACTACCAGAGCACAGTTTTATCATTCACATAATCCAAAGCTGCAGAAGCTTTGCTTTGCAGAAGCTTTGCTCACCCACTCTATGTACAGTGCCTTGCACTTCAGGCCTCTTGCATACTGAAACAGGTTTCTTCTAGGATTACCCTGTATTGGTTCAATCCATCTTATCCTCATCCCTGACCAGTTTCCCAGTCCCTGTTGTAGAAATGCATCACCACAACATAATGCTACCACTACCATGCTTCACTGTGGGAATGGTGTTCTAAGGGTGATGAGCAGTTTTTGGTTTCCATCCAATGTATGAGATGCAGAAAACCTTTTCCCACATGTTTGTTGAGTCTCCAACATGCCTTTTGGCAAACTCCAGAAGAGATTTCATATTGCTTAACACTCTTCCATAAAGCCCAAGTTTTGGGTTATGGTTGTCCTGTGAAAAGCTTCTCCCATCTGAGCTGTAGATCTCCCTGGCTCCTTCAGAGTTACCCTTGGCTGCACTTTTGGTTGTTCTCTGACTAATGCCCACC
Source organism: Pangasianodon hypophthalmus (assembly GCF_027358585.1). Taxonomy (NCBI): domain Eukaryota; kingdom Metazoa; phylum Chordata; class Actinopteri; order Siluriformes; family Pangasiidae; genus Pangasianodon; species Pangasianodon hypophthalmus. Next base: position 15,669,377 of record NC_069727.1, read on the forward strand.
TTCCCTAGTTACTGGTCTTTGGTGGTTTGCCTCCACTGCACAGAGTAGTGGTTGCATTATATTATTAAATATGTAGTTTTAATAATGTATTTACTGGTGCGCCATTGGATGTTCAAACTGTGGTGTTTATATCAGCCAATTATGTGGCAGCAGCACAGTGCAAAAAATCATCAAACATCAGAATGGGAAAAAAATGTAATCTCTGTGACTTTAAGTGTATGGTTGGCATTGTTGTTGGTGCCAGAAGGGCTGGTTTGAGTATTTCATGTACTGCTGATCTTTTGGGATTTTCACACACAACGAAAAACAAAAAACACTGAGTGAGCGACAGTTCTGTGGGAGGAAATGCCTTGTTGATAAGAGAGGTCAGAGGAAAATGGCCAGATTGGTTCGAGCTGCCAGGAAGGATATAGTAACTCGTATAATCACTTTTTACAACCGTGGTGAGCAGAAAAGCATCTCAGCATGCACAAAACATCGAACCTTGCAGTGGATGGGCTACAGCAGCAGAAGACCCAGTCTTTATCCTGGACTTGTTTTGATAGTGCTTTGGTCTTCATGATGCTGTTTGATTAGGTGTGTTCTCTAAAATACTCTTCCAAGAACAGGGATATTTATATTGAGATCTTTGACATGACACTTTATTTGTACACAGGTGGATTTTATTATCTAGCTGTGTGATTTCTGATGGCAACTGGATGCACCAGAACTAATTTAGGGGATTCACACTAACTGGCTTGAATACTGCAATCACAACAGATATGTTTCTTATATTTATTTTTATAGCTTATACTTATATTTGTAAATAATTCTATTGATTCCCCGACTTTAATATTACAGAATCTTTTGTGCAGATTCATGACACATAATCCCAATAAATTCCAATTCATTTTCAGGTTGTAACATAAATACTGAGCAGCTCTGTTCCTGGAGCGGTTAATTTCTGGGCCAGGTGCCTGACATGAGCAAACTAGCCAAATCCTTTGCATGGCAATATTGCAAATCAAATCAAATATTAATCAAATATAGACCAAATTTTATTATTTTTGTCTATCTACAAACACTTTTCAGATGACAAACTGCATCTTTAATGAATATTCCCTGAAAGTCACCCACTCAGATTTTTAAATGCATGAGATGGATGGGTCATTTCCTTCAGCTAATTCACTTTTAGCCTACTAAAACATTCTCTCTCTACTCACCTCCTCTTGTCCTCTGTGTCCATCACAGCATAGCTAGAGAGACAACATTTGATAGGCAAAATCACCCCACTCAGCACATCAACAGAGAGTGAGAGCGCGAGAGAGCGAGAGGATGGCAGAGAGGGAGAGTGAGAGGAAATCACAGATGGCTTGAAAGTGAACTGTGAGTGTGAGAGAGTTGAGGGATTGATTAATCATTTTATTGTGCAGGGTTAACAGCATCTTGGTGTGTTTGGCAAGGCTGTGCCTGATGGAGGTTCATCAAGCAGGCTCAGAGCTAAGTGGGTAGAGAGAGGGAGGGAGGGAGGGAGGGAAGGTGGGAAAGAGAGAAAGGAGAGGTCTCATCCTCATGAGGCTTGGCTGGAATGGGAGCAGCAGTGTGCAAACTTTCTAGCAAAATCACCCCACAGTTCAGGCGTAAATCCCCAGGTAGGTTGTGATAACGGGGTGACTGACATGTCGTGTCTGCTCTCTGTTTGTTGCTGCATTGCTGTGTGTTGTGCTGAGTGCCGTGATTGTGATTGCGCACGAGAGGGCTGGTGTACATCACTTTTCTCAGCACACACTGAGGATGCCCTGTACCACACCCTCGCCTTGCCTTTCAGTCTTACATCATGCTGGATCAGACTGGACTTTCTGAAGCATGCTTAGTTTTTTTTTTTCCATCATTTTCCTTAATGTCAGCATGTACAAATAGAAGACAGTAGGGAAAGTCACAAACTTTACTTTAGCTGAAGACTAAATTTGGTAAAGGATCATGATCAGTGCCTAAAATTCTTGTTATTCTTGTCTTCTGTCAGGTTTCCATGGCTGGATGATTATAAAGAAATCATGCTTGATATTGTCAAATAACATTTCAAAATCCAAATCTAACATCTACTGGTATATAGAGGTTACCCCGTTTTACTTTTTCCTGAAAAGTTTGTTCTTCACTGGTGATATACTCTATAGATTGTCTTTGTTCTCTTTGTTTGGCAAATATTAGTGCCTGAATGTAAGCATTGCTTTTTTCTGCAGCATTTGCATATTATGCAAACCTTCACCCTCTCTCTCTGGGTTATTTTTCTCAACTACCCGAGCTGTAAGTCCATAAAGAACACATTACGATTGAGATAAACTGTATTGTACATGTATATTTTTGTTTACTAAGATATAATGGTACCCTGAAAAACAGCAGGGACCAATATGAGTTGTAAAGGTGTAGTTCATCCTCTAGGTTTCTGGTTCTTAAACTGAAATCCGTGCAGTTTAGCCAGGTGCACGAACGTGTCATTTCTTTAAAATAATCAAAATTCGAATTTATGTTTGTTACATTTGTTGTTTAGTTATTATGGGCTGTATCCATATATTTCAGCAATATTTATGTAGGGAAAGTTCCTTGATTCAGTGTTGGGTTAAGCTGATTTTCTCCCCAGCCCATTCAGATGATTAAAGACACCTACATGTAGTTCACGACTCCGAGCTGACCAGATTTTTTTCTTGAGTAGAAGCATCCAAGACAGGGTTTCTCAGTACCACTGCTGTTAAGTATAAGCACTTGCCTTTAAGCCCAAAAAAATCAGAGGAAACTGATTCTTCATTTCTCTTCACTTGTTATTTTTTCTTTGCTGTCCAGTGTAACATACTAAAAGCAAAAAACAATTTTAAAAATTAAAAACAAAAAGCAGTAATATGAATTTCAATACTAACTCCTCAATATATGCACATAAAACAACTCTGAGTACTACCCTATAAGCCTAATTGACTTGTTACTTGTACTTGTATTGATTTTTATTCCCTAATCTAAAATTCTATTGCCTAAAAAATAAATAATTTAATCTTCTTTAAAAAAAAAAAAAAAAGGTGGCATGGTGACAGCAGGTACTACCACGACCCTGACCAGGATAAAGGGGTTGAAGTTGAATGAATGAATGTATTTTAAAAAACAAAAATTATAAAAGAGCTGTTTATACAAAATATTTCATATCTAAATGTTAACTCGGTGTGCCTAGACTGGGTTCTGTGGATTGAATGTTCAGGAATAAAATACTTAAATGGTTTAAATACATAAATAATATGTATTTTAATAATTGGATTACAATTTGGAAGTTGGTTTTCGTAAAATATATCTGAGATGTGATATGTTAAGTTAAGATGTTTTTGTCACCTCTCTCTGCAGGTTGTAAGTACACCTGTCATGCACACTGTCGTGATCACGTGACACTCGACTGCCATCAGAATGGATCTTCTAGTGAGGTTTCACTGAGTCCCCTCAGCCAAGACCATCTCAACAACAACCAGGCCGCCCACAGTGTAAGTTCTCTGTGTGTGTCTGTTTGTGTTCTATGTAGCTCATGCTCAAATCTGTGATTGGTTTGAATGGTTATCTGATGTTTTATGCCAGTCTTCCTGTGTAAAAGCATTTACAGAGATCCCCTTATGATTGCAGCACAGATTTACTTTATGAACCTAATCTAATTATTGAAATATATGACACATTATCACTCATGACTGAGACGGAAATGCAGTAGCAGATGGATAGAATCCAATCAAAATTACACAAAGGGACAAATTACAGAATTTTTCTCTTCTGTGCTGTGAAAGAAAAAGCTGACAAGCAGCAAGTGCTTGTTGTTCAGAAGAGACCCAGCAACATTAGGAAAAAACAAATAGAAAGCATAAATTGTGCTCTCATTCAATATAATAAACAGCTGTCACTGATAATAATGAAATAATAACTATAACAACTTTCCCCACTGCTTAACATCACAGTCTCTCGGGACAAGCATCTAAATGGTTTAGAACTACAAATAAATATATTGGGATAAAGTGTATTGTGTCACCTTTGGGTTTGTAACAAGCACTGAATACAAGAGGGAGCCAAAGCTCAGTGAATACATTTTACTGACTTCTCTATATCACGTATAGCACATAGTGAGTATTTCTGTATTTCCTTCATAACAGATGGAACATTTTAAATGATATTGGCGTTATTGGATTAACATAGTGTAGCTATTATTTTAACTCTAATTAGTTGAAATCATTTATTGATGTTACAGAAAACCAGTAAAGCCATTTCCCTGTTATTAGGAGCACCAAGGACGCAGCTGTGCAGCTTTTCTGTATGAGGGGGTGTAGAAGCCATGCCTCATCCCTAGGCCTGGCCAGAGCACTTATTATCTGTTTCAAACATACAGTTATCTCTGTACTGTCTGTGTATGTGGAAACTGCTTCACCTTGTGGGTGATTATCTGTTATTTAGTGTTGCGCGCACACACACACACAAACACACATGTTTCGGTAGATGTTTCACCTGATAAAACTACAAACACAATTGCTTTTGTATGAAATTGCAGTAGGGGGCAGGAAAACAACGGTCCGTCTCCTTCTGCTCATATAAACTAGATGAAAGGCCTGCAGTGTTTAATACCGGGCCATACACTCTCATGTGATAGAGACTTGTACTGATTGTGTCTGTGTGGGTGCTTGTTGAATGTCAGCTGCCTGTTTGTAAAAAGTATCACAGTCTCTCTCTTTCTCTCTCTCTCTCTCTCTCTCTCTCTCTATCTCTCTATCTCTGTGTGTGTGTGTGTGTGAGAGAGAGAGAGAAAGAGAGCGAGAGAGAGAGACACCCTGTCAGTTAGTCTAATGTGTGTAGTATTTACACTAAACCAGTTCTGCTGAGAGGGGTCTCGGTATGCAAAAGCATAATAAATTTACATGTAAGGTGATATATTGTACTTACGCACATGAGAGAAATTCCAGAGAAATTCCAAAGAAGGAATGAAGAAAGAAATTCCAAAAATAACCATTATATATATATTTGGTATGACCACAATTTGTCTTTATAGTTGGTTGGCTGTAAATGAATCTTGGAGAACTTGCCACAGTTCTTCTGTAGGCTTTGGCTCTCACTTCTGACTCTGCTGGTGATCCCAGATAGCCTCAGTAAAGTTTTTATATGAAAGTGGCCTATTAATTAATTTGTTACATTCTATAACAGCACAAGTTAAAAAAATGGCCCGAGGCCCCGCCTCCGAAAGTTTGAGGATAATTATATACATTCTTAATAACGTGTCCCCCTGATGTATTGCTGCATGTTTGTGTCATAGTATTTGGGTGTTTAAGTACAGTAAGGTAGTTTGTAATTTGGGATTGAATATGGGTGGGGTGCACGCTTTGGGACATTCCCAACAGGACAGGGTGAGGATTCAGCTGTCTGTGTCCATCTAATTACGGACAATTAAAGAGAGGCAGAGGCTTTATATTTCAGCCTTGAAACATGGAGGCCTAACACGTCTTGCTGTGACCCACTGGCACTACAGAAGTGTTTACAGTACACAGATACTCAGGATCACCGTCCAACGCAGAGCTTAGTGAAAGAATTCCCATGCTGTTTCATTTTGAGATTCATTTCCTTCATGTATACAAATATGAGAATGTAAAGAATTCCAAATATCAAAACATTCAGGTTCCTGACTCTTTTTTTTAATGTTTTTAACGTAGCAGTATAGCTTTATAGCAACTCGTTCTGAAGCTGTAAGCCACTCTCACCCCCATCCCCCCTTTTGTCATCTTCAATCCTCCCACTCCCCAGACCAAAGGACAACCTGAGGACCCACAAAAACCCGCAATCAGTAATGACAGTGGTGTAGCCAGGAAATAATTTCAGGAGGGATGAGGAAATATGTGAAATAAAATCCCTGCATGATCTGTACGATGAAATTGACAAGTGTGGCATGCTTATTTATCTTGGGTGGATGCCAGGCAGTAGTAGAAGTCGTGATGGTGTTTAGAGTTTGTCATTCAACAATCTGTCACCTAGAAATCTTGCCATATTAATAACATTAATAGGCATAAGACATAAAGTACACCTCTTCTAGACCTTCAGTATTTCATCAGCTGTCACCTCAATATCCTTGAGCTCAGAGTGTAGCTAGCTGGCTAATAGCTTTCAGACATAAACGGGAAAATACATGATCCTGATTGGTTAATCCTGTGTCCCACCATAGTAGCTGGTAACCAATAAAATGTGATTAAAGAAACGGAGGTGTTCATTTGAGGTCTGTGGTGAAATATTGAGGAACTATAATCATGATTTGGTTGAACTTTTATGAATATTGCTATAGTGTAAATACGGTGTAAAACTATATTATCTGATGTGTATATATTCATTTTTCTGTATGTGCATTATGGAATGCACTGGAACCGTCATTCAGGGGGTTCAAACTCAAACTCTGTAAGTATCAGATTTTCTTTGTGCCAATGGTTGCTATGGTTCTAAGAATCTCACAGAAAGACAGAAATGTAACTATGATCCAGGGGATAGGAACACAGACAGATGCAGGAAAGAGAGAGTTTCCCATCAGGAAACAGGCACAGGATGCAGAATGGAGTCTGGGCCTTGCACACACATGCACACACACACACGCACGCACACAAGGTACAAGAATATACATCCCATCCAGCCAAACCCAGCTAACATCCCTCATCAGGGTAAAATGTTTTGGCATGTATATATGCAGTATATTTGTGTACAGTACATTACATAACTGCTCGACAGTCAAAAAAGGGTCAAAATCCAGGCAAGCTTGAAATTAAACACTTAGGAACTTGAGAGCGTTTGCCGTACTGGCATTACCTTAAAGAGTTTTTCTGTGGCTTGGTGTTCTGAAAGAAAGGAACGTTCCACCAAGTCCCAGCTTAGGACACAAATTGCAGGAGGATATGAGTTTGATCTTGGTGAGAATTTCATCTTTTCTTTGTAAGTGCCATTTTCTGGCAGGCTGCTGGAGCCAGGCTGCATAAACTTGCCCACCAGAACCACACGGTTACGTAACAAAGCAGAGCAGAGAAGTCACAAACCAGCTTTCATATTGTGTAGCTGTGTGTGAGTCTTTAGAGAAATTAGTTTTCTCTACGGTGGTCTGTTATGTTTCATGCCAGTTATATTCCCACAACATTCACTACACTAATAAACTGTCAAATTAAATCTAAATTTGCTGACAACGCCTAAACAAAATCTCTGGGATAATTGTACACTTTTGTCGGATAATATAGACGGAGAAAGCCTAAATTGGCAAGTGTAACTAATAATTTCATACACAGAATGAATTTATGCTATGCAATGCATTATTTTGAGGACAAATTTGAATAAAGCAATGTTGCACTGAAAGAAAAAAAAGGTTTTAATCATTGAAAATGTAAAAAAAAAAAACAACACCACAAAAGTCTAGTTCATTTTGTGCACTGAACTGACAAATTTATTTTTGTTTTAACAAAAGAAAATCATTTTGGCACTGCATAATGTCTCTGGAGTCACTTCATGCTATGAAAAGCTTGCTTAAAAACTGTATTTCTGTACATGTGTATAGGAATATATGCATTTGTTAAGTGTCAGTCAGTTCAATGAGGTATTTTTAAATGTGTGTATGTGTGTGCATGTATTGTAACCTGTATATGTGTTTACTGTAAGTCAGTTTGTGTGTGTTTCTCTTTTGTGTTTGTGTGCATGTGTGTGTGTGAGGGTAGAGAATTTATTTTATTCTGCTTTTGTTCACTGTAACGTGGTTCATGTGAGTCAGACTGATTTGATTAGACTAATTCTGTTAGGCTTTGGTCATTATTAGGTCTGGAGTTTGTCAGTAAAATGTCCTCAGCTTGTCTCCACTGTCACTGATCACCTCATTCATGACTGATAATGTGTAAAACGCTTGGCCGTGTATTTTTAGCAGAGATTTCTTATAATATTTAGAGATGTAAAATATTTGGTCTTGGTGTTATTGCTGTGTTCCCACCGGAGATCTTATTTAATCAGGTTCTCTCTTTCTTCCCTCAGGATAGTTCTGTAACACAATAGTTACTTTGTTGATGAAGCTTGATAATGAGCCTTCATAAGCCAGGTCTCCTTGGCTAGGCACAGCTGTGAAATTTACATTCAGTTTCAGTGTTTAAAGGTGCCATTTGTAAAATTTTAAAATTGTTTCTAGACCATCATTTAAAAGATAGCTTAAAAATGAAATATATTGCCATGAAGTAGATCTGGCTAGTTTCTTTCTTTTTTTTTTTTTTTTTAATTTCAGGATTAGGTTTACATTTTTTTCTGACCCAGAAACGAGCCCCTCCCCCAGCTGAAACCTGCTACTTTAACTTAAAAGGTAACACCCATGGGATAACTGGTTTCTATAGAGTGTGTAGGGTCAGTTAGGAACAAAAAGCTTGTAAATATTGGGGCTGTCCAGAAAAACCTGTTGGAAGTCGCTAGATTTGAATTTCCTTGAGAACAGCCAGAAATCGGGTTTTGACCAAAACTGAGTGTTTCTGCTGATAATATAACTTTGTTAGATGTACTTTAAAATGCTAGGACTCGGTTGGAATACACACCAAAGAAAAACATATTGTATTTCAGCAACGTCTGTAGTTTTCAAAAGTATAAAAGGAGAAAATGTTAAAATGTCACTATATGATGTAAATGTTAAAATGTCCACCTCACAGGCAGCAGAAGGATACAACATGTACAGACTGCTCCTTTAATAGTAAAGTGATTTTACAGATCAGTTTTAAAGGAATACTCTATGGGCATATCTCATTTCTCTATTCTTGTTTATTATCGTAAGATCTACTCATGCTGTTTTTTTTTTCACAATCACAGTCACATTCTTCAACAAGGAATGCTAATTACTCATCTTTAAATTACCACTTTCATCTCCGGCAACGCTAGATACCTTTTATCCCTTCAACTCACTGAGGGTCAGAGGCTTGTCCATACCTCACACTGAGCCCACATGATTTTTCCAGTGCTCATTTCTTTAAAAGCATAAGCAGGAAGATTTCATTTTTAGATCACAGAATGTCTGTCCATCCTCAGGATTAATCTTGCCTTTTTGTTTTCTTGTCAGAATGATCCACCGTGGTGCGTCATGCTGTACGCACTTCCTCCTACTTTCACATACAATGCCGTTTGCCAGCACAGTTCTCCTCCGTTTTTAGCTCCACATATTGATTTTCCATCAAGTTAAATGAACACACAGTGGTACTGTGACAGGCTTTGAACTAACAGAGAAGAAGTGAAATGACTGAAACCATGGAGTCGTGACAGGCAGACAGCTGAGTGCTGTAGCTACACACAGATCAAATAGTAATAAACTGCTTTTCCATGGAAATTTAACTTCACTCACACCGTGTGAAGAAGGGAATGCTGTTAATTGCTTCCAGCTTTGACCACGCTCTGAATTAAGCTCAGCTGCTTCAGCTCCAAAAGGAGAAAGCTCAGCAGTAGGTTTGGCTTTGGGCATGCTATCCTGTACCTCTTCATTTTTTTTAAATAACACTCCTGTTAACCTAAGAATTGCTAAGTGGTGGAATTTAAGATTGTTCACCTTTCATTTACCTCTTCACTTTAATACTTAAGGAAAGTTAACTCGGTCATCAATAAAACATATCCCGAAGGAGGGAACCATAGACCTCCCTCGTCAGGGACTGTGGGTTTTTCAGGTATTCATGTCATAAACCACAGGGCTGTTTTGCTTGTTTTGCACTGTGCATACTGGTGTCATCAGGTTTTCATTAAACTGATCATAAAGACCTACAGTTCAGTTGGGCCCTATTTAAATTGATGCATACTATTGGAAAGGTTTCTGTGAAACTTTTGTAGTTATAAGATGTGAATTTTGACAATGAACATGCATAAGAACCCACAGTAAACAGATTATGCTCTAGCATGTTATTGGCGTTGGGAACTTTTAGTGGAGTACCAAAGCGGAAACCAAAGTTCAGGACATTCTGGACTGAAAACTGTGTTCATTTTTTTTTAAATAAAATATTTGCAAATGTTTTATTTTGTTTTATATACTTTGTTGCATTAATTGTAATTTATTTTGCTTATTGTGTTTTTGATAATTATTTTATTTTAAATTATATATATATTTATATATATTATGTATATCAAAGTATATTTTCATTACCTTGTAGCTTTATACACACACACACACACACACACACACACATATATATATATATATATATATATATATATATATATATATATATATATATATATATATATGTGTGTGTGTGTGTGTGTGTGTGTGTATATATCAGCAAAGTTCAGCAAAGACACACACACACACACACACTGTGGGTGGAACTGTGGTAATTCTCCTGTATTTCTACCTTTTCAGATGAAAATGGTGGCCAAGTTTTCAATGTATCTCTAAATGTATGCAGGGAATGCAATTCTAAAATAACCGTGACATAACCAGTTTCTCTCTGGTCAAATTAGCAAGCACAGTCCATTATTATCCTAAATCCTAAATCCTCATCCTTCCCCTCTGTATGAAGTCAGATCAAGGCTGAAGTTCTGTGTTTAATCTGTACAGTTCAAATGAATGCATGTGTTTATAGACACCACCTTAAAGTGCACCTGCACTGGAAAGAAAATCTCTCACTTCACTTTTTTTTTTGTTAAAAACCAAGATCCAGCCTGAGGTATGCTTTTGCTTCCTCCATGTGCAGACAGTGTGGCCTTCAGAACATCACACAGGCTTTTGATTACAGAGCGGAGACTGACAGACAGGTAGTTTTTTAAAGGCTGTAAAAGCCCACTGATCCTCTGTGGATCCACCAAAAGGCAAGATGGAACGTGTCCCAGAATCCATTTCTTTTGTGTGGTTTAGTTACCTGCTATTTAGTCTTCGGGGACTGTCTGGGTCTATTTAGTCTTCAGAAACTTCAGAGTTTGGCCACAGGAACTGTGATTTCCATGCATGATTTTATGTTTGGAGAAACGTTGATGGGGGCCTGTATCTTTGTCGGTCACTGTCACTGCTTCCTTTGGCTGATAAATACGTGAATGCTTTTAAAATGAATGAGGGTCACGTGCAGGAAGATTTCACAGGCACAGCAGAGCTATTCTTCTTACAGTTTTTTTTTCCCTAAAGGGAGGTTTAATCTCTTTATCTTATGACACAGTCTATGTGACCTTTGCTGTCTTGTAATCATTAGCCTTAAATCTAGTTATCAATCATAATTATGTACTTTGGCATAATAATCAGTGATTTGTAAGAGTACCATGAAATTGTGAGTTGGAAACAGAATTTCAGAATTGTAATAAGTATTGTGGTTGGAAGAGTTTGCAGAATTATGATTCTATTATGATGGAGAATAACACCCTAATCCTTTCTGTTGTGTATTCTTGAATTACTGAAACCTCAGGGTGATTGTATAACTCTGGGGAAAATAACAAAGAATGGATATTACTCATCTGAGACGGATTACTTTATGAAGATATCATTTTCTATTGTACTGGAAACTCTATTCCTGTGGGCAATATATATAGTATCAGTATGAAGTGAGGACACAGGCATTTGTGTTAGGCATTTAACTTTGCCCTTGATAGCACTATCACAAAAATTAATTTAATTTAATGTGCATCGAGTTCTCTATTAGACAATACAGGATTCAAATAGCATACCTCGATCCCACACAAGAGCGAAATCTGTGTGAAAGCACTGTGTCCACGGGTATTTCTTTGTCGCAGTGTACCGAGGAAATTGATTTGGCTTTATGACACACCCATTAAAACGTACGCAGCCACTGAGTGGTTGAAATGTTATATACCATTATTCACTCTTCCCAGCAAAGGAATGTTGGTAATGTGTAACAAAGGCCATGGCTCCTGGCCCAAAAAGGCTAGTGGTCACAGGACACTCATCTGTCTCTCCCCCTCTCTCTCTCTCTCTCTCTCTCACACACACACACACACACACACACATACACTTACTTTCCCAGATCCTATTGTTTTAGCAGAGCCGGTGGAGCGGCTGGGAAATTGTTGGCTGCTGAGTGAGCCATCCTTTTCACACGCACTCTGTCCACTTGATATTTGAGTTTCTACTTTTCTTTCACTTGTATGATTATTTTATTTAAAGCAGCAGGGCATATTTTAGAACATTTTACATTTGTTAGTCCATTTTATATACAGTTTGATATAAAAGTAATTTATGTAATGCCACATACCATACTCAGATTATGTTTAAAAATGGAAGGAATGTTAATGATATACAAATGTCTAAGTGGACAGTATGAATGACCATGGACGAGCTGGGGGCCAGTTTTGGTTTGGCTGTTCTCTTTGCTGGGTTATTTTTAGGCTTTCTTCATGCTCTTGGGTTTTAAAAAGCCCTGTCCTTTCAAAACCTCTTGAAAGCTGCTGTTTGTGGGGCATGGTTAGCTTTGGCCCTTATCCACTACAGATGTTGCCTACATTTGACCCTGTAGTTTTGCTGCATAGCTAACAGAATGAGTAACCAGCTTCAGTATGCTTGTGGGCTGTTATACTTTCACACATTATTGAATTCCAAACGTGACAAATTGACATATGAGCAGGAGGTGATCTCTGCTGTAACATGGTGTGGGAAGAACAACCTCATGATTACCAATTCTAGGAAGTGTGGGCCATATTCCGAGTTGAATTATGCGTGCATAGTGAGCAGTTTATAATGCATTCTTCTCATTAATAAATGAATTGTGTGTTAAAGTCTTTATATTATGCAGCGTTACATGTTGTTTGACAACAACAACAAAAAAATAAGATCTGCTTTTTCTATCCCCTGATTTTTTTTGCTCTAAATTCAAATGCTTTGTGTTTAAAGGCCATTGTCTAGATGCAATTTTTACTCTACTAAAAATAAAAAATCTGGCAACCTCAGAGGCTGAATTTGAATGGGGAGCC
>NC_069727.1:17084788-17149788 GCF_027358585.1 Pangasianodon hypophthalmus
TTTCCGCTGCTGTTTGAGAGTGGTACCTGGGAATAGTAGGTGTGTGTGTGGTACGAGTTTGAGAGTGGTACCTGGGAATAGTAGGTGTGTGTGGTACGAGTTTGAGAGTGGTACCTGGGAATAGTAGGTATGTGTGGTACGAGTTTGAGTGTGGTACCTGGGAATAGTAGGTGTGTGTGGTACAAGTTTGAGTGTGGTACCTGGGAATAGTAGGTGTGTGTGGTACAAGTTTGAGTGTGGTACCTGGGAATAGTAGGTGTGTTTCACTGATGGAGTGTCCTGGCAGGGCAGCATAGACCTGCAGTGAGTAGCCTGTTGGATTAAAGAAAAGATTACAGAGCTTGGTTACTTGTGAACACAGAACAGTGTGTGTGGGTGCATTAATCTTCCATTCAAAATTAAAGGAGCGGTTTGTAATTTGTCAAGTTGTCTGTGAGGTTGCAATTTCAGTCCATCTATCTGCATCGAACTGAGCCCCTCAAACATACTATGTTTGCATCTTTAAGGAAAAGTATTAGGACTGAGCAGCTCCGTTTCCAGGCTGAAATAATATAAAACGAAGCTTTAAAAGAAAGAAACTATCCCACTGTGTAGAACGGCAGTATCGTGAAAAACTTTGTAAGGTATTTTTTTTTTTTGGACATAAAAATTTCAAACTGCACCTTTAAAGATTTTGTTAGAGAATTAATGTTTTTTTTTTTTTTTTGTTTTCATTAAGATGGCAAACCATAAGAGGTCTTTCAAGAGCCCTATCGCTAGGGTGAATGCAGTATAGATGCACTTTTACAGGAATCTTTCAAGTTTGATTATATGATTATCTTATGAATCTAATTACAATAATCACTTAAAGAGGTTAACAAAACATCACCATGTGCCCTCGTCACGTGTCACCCAGGACACAGATCAATGATAATAGTCATAAAACAGATGAAGCTGACATAAAGATGAGATAACAGAGAAAGCCTTGTTGAAAGACATGCTTTTGCTGAGCTTAGCAATGCATTTGCAGAAGTGTCACGCAACCACGTTGTTTCAACAGCACTTATTTATTCCACAGTGTTCTTGAATTCTCGAATCCGATTGGTCAGAAGGTGTTGGTTAATTTCTACATAAAATGCACGTGTACTAAGACATGATCATTTCTATATTAACAATATACACAGGGACTTGTATGGTGTACACTCCACATAAACGGATTTTAAAAGTGTTCGCAGTTGTTGATATGTTAAAAATTTTTGTGAGAAAACTTAAAAAAAAATGATTTAGCATTTATGGAAGCAGTCTCCAGAGTCAGCTCTTTGTAACAATCAGCGGTAAAGCTGTAACTTTAAGATTTTTGAAATACGAAAGTCTTCTGAATGGAGGTTTTGCGCTTTCGCTGTAACGTGACAAGCTGATTTTTTTTCTTGTCTTATTAACTTTGCAGTTTCTAAATAACATGACAAGCTGTGTTTTGTTTTTGTCCAGTTAACTTTAAGAGAGAGAAAGAGAGGCTGATGAGGTGACGACTATTTATAGCTGCTATAACGTAAGTGATAACGAGAACTAACTTGCTTCAGGCTGCAACACACCACACTGTCGTTTATTATTTTCCTAAAAGAGCATGCCCGGTTGTGTTTAACTCCAGACATCCTGACCTTACAGGATGAGAGGACGTACCTGGCACTGGCTGAAAAGGTAGGGGTGCTTTTTCCCAGCGGTTTGTGCAGGAGTGAGCCACTGCAGAGCCGAGGCCTTTGGAGACGTCTCAAACTCGATCTCCACAATCACGTGCTGCCCGCTGAACACACAACATCACACATCTGCTGTACATCACACTATTCACATCATAACTTCAGCACTCATACACATTAAAGAGGTAATCTCATGTTCATCCCAAAGGTAAATCAACATTTCAGGATCTTGTAATGACAAACAGTGGTTTTGACTTTCTTGGAAAAATTTAGTTAGAAATGTTATAAATATGCAATTTACATGCTGCTGAATACTACCAACATCTTAATTCACAGAAACCTGTGACACAATGTGTGCATGCTATGTTTCTATGGGCTCTTTTGCCTCTGCTAACAGCCTTCGATTCAAAAAATAACACCCACAATCACAGTCCCACTATTGAACTCCCCAAATTACAGCCTTATCTGAGCATACTAAACCACAGAGATGAAGAGTGTGGTGATACCGTGAGAGCTCAAAGGGCAGGCTAATCTCCAGAGGGCTGCCTTTATAACCCTGCTTCTCTCCCAGGGTAAACTTGGCAGCCTGGCCATTGGCTGATACCTTGAAGATCTTTAGGTCATTCGTGTCGAGAGTCTAGAAGACAGAAGGATGTAACACCAGCGATTTATCAGTGGAGTAACTTTAATAACTCTGGACAAAGTACCAAGCAGTTTAATTAACTACTGAGTTCTGAGTTCTGAATACAGGCAATTTTACTTGCATGAAAGCACCGATCCCATACTGAATATCATTATCAGGGCTCATATTAGCCTGAAACACTGGACTGGATGTAATGTATCTTCCATTTCAATCCATGTTATGTCAACTGACACATGACACTATTTATCTCAAAGCACAGCGTCATCGAGTCTCTAAAGTTTCACAAACCTTAGAAACAGAACAGGTTTGCCTACTGTAGGGAAATCAGGATCAGATCAGTATTCAGTAGCAGTGACACTCACAGGCCTGATATCATTATCATATCAAAAAACAGCGCACAAGTCTGGCCTGTGTGTTTTTTTTTTTTTTGTTTTTTTTTTTAAGACCTATACTCACACTCCTGGGCAAGAAAAAAAGCCCAAAATGGCAAATATTAAGCTTTTAATGGTCTTAACAACAAATCATTGGTCAGAAAATGAGCAAGAATGAAACAAATGCACTCCTGAGAGCTCCTGTGCCTCTATTTACTCGTTTAATTTTGCTTTTCCTGTTTGGGGAAAAGCTAGAAACAGGGAAATTCACTTATATAATCTTCTTGTATACAAAGGTAAAATCATGATTAAAATGTTTGATGCAAAATTCAAACTAACACATGTCTGGGTGTACAAAATCTTCCAAAAATATCTTTTTTTTTTCTTAAAAGATTAGTCATTATGTGGTTATCTGCCACACCTGATGCAGCCCATCGAGGGCCACAAGGCTTAAACATTTAAAGAAATCAAAGGGAAGAGCTTCCCATACTAACTTCCTTCATCTATTTGTTTAATTCTTGCTCATTTCCTGACCAGTGATTTGTTGTTAAGACCATTAAAAGCTTAATATTTTGCCATTTTGGGCTTGGTCCTTTTTTTGCCCAGGAGTGTATATATACACACATATAAATTATATTATCCTTATATATAAAAGACTATGAAACAATGGTTTCAGATAGATTATACTGTTAATAGTATACAGGTCAAAGACAAAAGGGCTTTGAAAAGAGGCAAAAAAATTCGTATTTTAATAACATGCTACTGAGATAGTTACTGTTTAATGTATTTTTTTTACTTATGTTTCTTTAAATAAATAATGTTACAGTTACAATGCATTATTCCTAATGACAACTTTGTATTTAGGAACCTTTTTTTAAGTTTATTTTATTGGAGACAGAGACAGTTTATACAAAGATTTCCACCAAGACACAAACACTCCAGTACTGAAACCTTATTTTATCTTATAATATGTAATTTATTCTATACATATTTTTATAACACAACAGAGAAGTAAGAATACAATGATATAATATTATTTAATTACTACCAGTAGTAGAATATTAACAAAGTTTATACTTATTAATAACTTAATATAAAACAATAATGTAATAAAATAATAGTTTTAATGAAAGGCCTCCCTTGCACAGACTGCATGGTAGTTTGTATTTGGAGGAAATATTATAAATAAATTATATTAATTAAGAAGAGCATAATCAAATCTGCCCTCTGGGGTACTGAACATTTATATATAGTTAATTTAAAGGTGAAACTTTTCTGTCATTCATATTTACTCTCCATCAAAGTGGATAAATCAGATTTTTATCACTCCACACCCGAGCCAAAGTTCATCACAGACCTGGTGAATTATACAGGCGTTATTTTTCCCAGCCACACTCCGTGAAACCCCGCCCCCTGTAACCGGATTGGCTGTTCGTTCAAATCGTCGTTCGTGTCCTTTCATACGTAAACGGGTAGCCAATCACAGCACGGGATGCTGTGGTCGACTAGCCAATACACGCTCAGGAGGCGGGGTTTGTCGGAAAACAGGTATGGAATAAATACCGCTTTAGGCAAATAAGGTTTGCGTGACTTCTGTCGGTATGTGGAGATCTGATGTGAGATAGGTAATAATGTAATAAGGTAGTAATGCAGAGAACTGATTCAAGTAGAGCAACAGGACACAAAACCAGGCATGCAATATTAATCTATATTAATCTACATGCATTTTATTTATAAGTGCTCATGAGATTTATAATGGAAATGCACACAGAAAGCTGGCTTCTGTAAATCAGATTCAGTTTACAGCTTTATAAAAAAAAAAAAACACACACACACACACTTCAGAAATCTTGCACTCTTGCACAAGCAGAGAAGTACAAGTGCACAAAAACAGAAATCATACAAACTCCTCTGTTAGCACAGTGAGTGTGAGACAGTGTGTAACGGTGTGTGTTTCTAACAACACACACTTCTCACACACACACACACACACACACACACACACACACACAGCTGCATGCTTTAATAAGACAGATCTACAGCTTCCTAGCCTTCACAGCTAACTAGCATGACCTGGAGGGGGAAAAAAACATGATAATATAACAGAGATTTTTTTTTTTTTACCAGATCAGAGAATTTGTCCTGCAGCACCTCCACTGTGAGAGACACCTTCCCTTTCAGCACATGACTGTCGAAGTCCACATGATAGGACACGTTCACATGGCGAGTCACACACTTAGAGAAAGAAGAGAAAGAGCAGGGGTCTGACACAGGAGCCATGATCACACACTAGCCACTGATCTCACACACACACACACACACACACTCAGCTCGGATGCTGCATTTTAACCAGCTCACTTCAGGCCATGTGACGGAAGTCGGGCTGTTGCACCATGGGAAATGTATTTTCATAAGCTTCCGGTTTGACCTTATTGTAAGGAAACTGCTCTGCTGTTAAAAAATTAATTAATTAATTAATTAATAAAAAAATGCATGAATGCATACAACGTATCTCTCTCTCTCTCTCTTTCTCTCTCTCTCTCTCTCTCTTTCTCTGTGTTTCATTTCCTATGACTGATATTTATTCAATTCAATTTCAATTCAATTTTTATTTGTATAGAGCTTTTAACAATGGACATTGTCACAAAGCAGCTTTAGAGAAATAAATGGATTCACAAAAAATATATTGTAAATATGTGAATTTATCCCTGACTGAATTATTTATCATAATTACCTTTCATTACCTTTCATTATCCACTGCAGAGGTGGATTTAGTGATTTAGGGTCCTAGGCAAAATAAAGGAATGGGGCCCTATTCAGTGTTTTGATATCAATATTTAAAATTTCAGCACAAATTATTTAGCATTAATAATTAAAAATATATATATAATTAGCATTTTTAAGGGGGCCCTTGGCTTCTGGGGGCCCAAAGCGGTTGCCTTACTTTGCCTAGTGCTAAGTCCGCCCTGATCCGCTGAACATCGGCGGCTCCCCTGTGGAGATCATCAGGAGCACCAGATTTCTTGGTGGTCACCTGGCGGAGAACCTCACCTGGTCCCTCAACACCAGCTCCAGAACCAAGAAAGTCCAGCAGTGTCTCTACTTTCTGCAAAGGCTGAGGAAAGCACATCTCCCACCCCCGATCCTCACCATGTTCTACAGAGGGACTATCGAGAGCATCCTGAGCAGCTGCATCACTGCCTGGTTTGGGAATTGCACCGTCTCGGATCCTTCAGCGGACAGTGAGGACAGCTGAGAAGATCATCGGAGTTTCTCCTCCCTCCATCACAGACATTTACACCTCACGCTGCATCCACAAAGCCACCAGCATTGTGGACGACCCCACACACCCCTCACACACACTCTTCACCCTCCTGCCGTCTGCCAAACGGTACAGAAGCATTCGGGCCTCATGACCAGACTGTGCAACAGTTTCTTCCCCCAAGCCATCAGACTCCTTAATACTCAAGAGACTGGACTGACAACACACACACACACACACACACACACACACACACACATACACACACTCAACTGAACACCATCCCACTCTCTTTGCAATTTTTGTATGTATTTACTACCTTCATTTTTTTATTTATTTATTTTTTTGCTGCTACAGTATTTATAAAATAATATAAATACCATAGCAGTATTTATATTATTTATATTTATATTAATTTATTATTAATATGATATTAATATTATATTTATATCATTTATGAGATTTATATAAATACTGTGTTTTATATAAATATAAAATCATTTTTTGTCACTACTTATACTCTCTACCTGGCTGCTACCCCAATAACTGCTATGTCCATATATGGTATAAGCTTATCTGCTGAATACTATGTCATAGTATGTTATGTTTACATTTATAGCAACTTATTATATTGTTACTCTTTTGCACTGCTGTCATATCTGATTCACTTTCTTACTAGATCTGTGCACTAGTCAGCACTGCACTGTCTCTTACTGTGCCTATTGTCCTGTTTTGGTAGTTATTGTACTGTCTTGTGCTGTTTACACACGTTTGCATGTGCACTTTATGTAATAACGTGTAGTCTCTTGTAGTTCTGTGTTGTTTTATGTAGCACCATGGTCCTGGAGGAACATTGTTTCGTTTCACTGTGTACTAACTAGCTGTATATGGTTGAAATGACAAAAATGTATTTGAGTGAAAGTCAAAATTTATCTCCATTTATACATACACAGCTGTATGGAGGTCACTCAGTGGTTAAGAAATTGCACTTCTGATCAGAAGGTCATGAGTTTAAGTCCCAGCCCTGCCAAGCTGCCACTGCTGGCCCCTTGAGCAAGGCTTTTAACCTTTTTTTAGCCTATGTAAGGGTGTCTGCTAAATTCCATTAATGTAGTTAGTTAAGTATTTAAAAAAAAAATAGAAAAAAACACTATTGATTAGCATAGCAACTGGGCAAGAGAAAAACAGTGAACATCTCGTGGCATTTGACTTCAAGGGACAAAATGAAAATGTAAGGAGTAACAACTATGTTTCTTTCCTTAAAAATTTAGTTGAGTAAAGCACAAATCTTCCAAAATACTACTCAAGTACAGTAACAAAATATAATTACTGAAGGATTTTCCACCTTTCTGGTATCTTTGCCAGGTTACTGGCTGTTAACAAATGTCTTAAGGGTGACTATTGTTGGTGACCTATCTGTGAACCTGAGCACAACAGCACCACTGATGGTCATGAGAAAAACACCCAGAGTGATATGAAGAAAGTGAGGCTGATTTCTTTCTAGCCCACACTGAGTGTTTCACTTGAGAAGGTGAGTGTGAAATACAGTCATGAGTGTAATGAACATAAACAAGGTGGACCCACAATAGTTCTCGGAGTTTTATTTATTTTGAATGACAGGATTATAACTTTTCTGTTTAAATTATCTAGTAGAGTATTACAGACTTAAAACATTTAAACACCAGATGTGGTGTGTGCGTGTGCATGTGTGTGTGTGTGTGTGTGTGTGTGTGTGTGATAATTTGCCCCACGCCATTGTTATTATGCCATCAATGAGAGCTTGTCATATAATGCATTGCTCTGCCCTAACAGTTTCAGTGACAAGCAGTTGATTAATATTAAATTTTAACCAGCCATGAAATATCAACGCTTACCTTCGTTGCTAATAAAACGTTATCCTGATTTGTTGCTCTCTCTCTCTCTCTCTCTCTCTCTCTATATATATATATATATATATATATATATATATATATATATATATATATATATATATATATATATATATATATATATATATATATATATGACAACTAAAGAATAAAGCTTTTGAGTGAAGTAAAACCCAGTCATTTGTATGGACTTAAAAAGAAGTGCATGATAGTCGCCCTCTTGTGGTCAAAGTTATGAATAAAGGCTCAGTGCACATTTTGCATCACAAAAGGCCAGTCAGGTTTTATTGTGTCATCCATATGCAAATCCATCTTTTTTATGCTGTGTGTCCATTAAGGACACATTTTTATTCTTAAAAAATAAGTAAAAATGGCTAGATCAATAACATTGATATTTTCTGCTTAAATATACATAAGTGAACATAAGATAGTTTTCTATTAACACAATATTGAAAAATATCATTCACAAAATTATTGGCACCTGATATGACTAATAGGTCTGTGAAAGTTTTTTGAAAACTTTTTGTTGAAAGTTCATCTGGAGAGATTAATCTCACTTGGTGTGTGTGTGTGTGTGTTTTAAACTATATTATTAAATGTATCAAAAATGGTAGACATTAACAAGGACAAGATTTAACGCATACTGGCACAGACAAACAACAGCCATGTTGCCGTTCCATAATAACTCACATTTACCCCATGTGGGCCAACACTGCTTTCCTACACAGACCCTGCGCATGGCCCATCTCTGCCCCATGATTAACTCACATGTTCATCAACAAGTTAGTCCCAGATGAACTGAGCACATAGGTCTCAATTTCAAGCCCATTTGGGCTCTACATGGACATGTTGGCTGGTATTATTATTATTATTATTATTATTATTATTATTATCAGTAGCATAATTGCTATGTTGCTATGCTGCTGTTTACTTTGTCCTTGGACGACATGACCCCATTGGCAGACATTAGAGTATTTTTTTGGTTTAGTTTCTATTTGTGAGATGACCTACGGACATGGCTATGTATGGACAGAAATATTTAGCTATAAAGCACACATGAAGCAGGTTGGGACCACTTTGTTTACAAAAACATGAATCAAGTGGACCATTTAATAAATAAACTACAAAAAAGTTTAGAGATGGTCTCAGTAAGGTTCACTTGTAGGCCGTTGTCCAACAGTGCATTTTAATTTTAATGTCATCCAAAGACTAGATTTTTAGTTTTATAATGTTTCAATACAAAAAATACTTGTTAAAAAAAAAAAAAAAATCAGCAATCAACCGGGAAAGATTGATTGTGATGTCTGTTGTTTAGAAAAAAAAAAATACCCAATTCACCTGTAGTGTTTAGGTGTTCAGCTCAGTGAATAAATTGATATTATATGTTATATAGTATATACACTATTCTAATAAATATACTTAATTAACAAAGTTTTTTTTTCAACTTTTAAATAAACTTTTTCTATTTTCAATTAAACATGTGCAAATTATATTGCAAAAATCAGTAAAGAACATGGTAAATTAAATAGATTTTAAAAAAGTATTAAATTGATCAAATGTCCTGTAAATATGATAACAGACTACAATACCTACAGTTCATTCACCCTTGAAATGTATTATTTCAACTTAAATCATATACAGATAATATAAAAAAGTTAATGCAGGATAAAGATGATAAAGTTATGAGTCATTTCATTTTGGCTTCACGCAGCTTGTATTAACTTTTGGGTAAGACAGTAGTGACCCTGCTTGTTTGCAATCTACACATTAGAAATATGTTTGTGCACACATTATATTTATTATGTATATACATAAAAAAATTCAGGAAAAAGAATTATTTATGCCCAAAGCCTACCAAACTGATCACATGACATTGCTAAAGACACTCCTAAACATCTCAGCGATTTGCTTTATTCATTGCTATAACCCATGATTCAGCATAAGACCATATTAGGGCCTTGGAATAAAAGAATTGTTGACTGCGTCCTGATTGTGCATGTTTCTGGAATATCTCCTGACACTGTGATATCACAGAAGAACTCTCATTCCGCCCCAAAAAACATTTAGAAAGAACGCTGAGCTTTCAGAAGACCACTGAACTTTCTGCTGTTGTCTGTGATTTGAACGCACTCTGAACAGTACATTTGTTTGGTTTATTTCGCTCTCGAGCACCAGGTCATCCACTGCGCCCCCTGCTGTGTGCGCTGGAGCTGCAGCCACCATTTATACAACCGGCCATTTAGTGTTCCTTTAACATGAGTGGTGATAGGGAGAAGAGAACAACTGTGACCCAAGGTAGGCTAATTTCTTTTTCTTGTTTTTCAGTCCTGGTGTAATAATATATTGCTGGTGTAATAATATATAAGTTTATTTTTCTTTATTTTTAGAGGGGAAAAAACACATTTCAGTTTAGTAGATTTTTTCAGCCCTTCATAAGCTAAGTGCCTTTGACCAGTCAGGATTTAATTACTCTGTAGAGCAGAGGTATTAAACTGTGCGAAGTTTATTTGCAAGTGAAATGGAAAATAACCAAAAATAAATATGTAAAAGTCTGTATTAGCCCTGACAACATTTAAGCATTTTGTATTTAAACATCGGAGTACGCTGACACAAATAATCACTCAAAAATACACCAAAAGATCTGTCTTCATGTTTCATAACCAAAGCAGCAGATGAACCAATTGACATATTAAGGCAGAATGAGTGACAGGTGACAGGTGGTTTTAACTCTCCGGAAGCCCCACCCCTTAACCATCTCACAATAGTAATATTTTCATACTTGAAACATGTGCGAAAAACAATAACCATTGACTGAGGGACAGTTCTGTGGGTGGAAATGCCTTTTTGATAAGAGGAAAATGGCCAGATTGGTTTGAGCTGCCAGGAAGGATATAATAACTCCTTATATAATCATTCTTTACAACTGTGGTGAACAGAAAAGCATCTCAGCACAACACATCAAACCTTGAGGTGGATGGGCTACAACAGCAGAAAAACCACATCAGGTAACACTCCTGTTCGCCAAGAACAAGAATCTGAGGCTATCATGAGCACAGACTCACCCAAACTGGAAATCACAAAAGAGTTACTATATCCTTCCTGGCAGCTTGAACCAATCTAGTCTCCTCTTCTCCTCTGATCTCTCTCATTAACAAGGTGTTTCCGCCTGCAGACCCACCGCACACAGGATGTTTTTTGTTTTTCGCACCATTCTGCGTAAACTCTAGAGACTGCTGTGTGTAAAATTCAAAGGAGATCAGCAGTTTCTGAAACCAGCACATCTGGGACCAACAGCCATGTCACGGTTAAAGTCACAGAGATCACACTTTTTCCCCATTTGATGTGAACATTAACTGCAGCTTTTGACCTGTAGCTGTATGATTTTTTTGCATTGTGCTGCTGCTACATGATCGGCTGATTAGATAACTGCACGAATGTGCAAGTGTACAGGTGTTCCTAATAAAGTGGACATGAATGTATATTTACTATGAAAACTGTGATGAAAATAAAAAACCTGCTGGACTTCAGGAAAAATATTTGAATATGTCTGCAGAGGTACAACAGGATCACTGCAAAATACAATTTATCTGAAATTCAAAATATAAATAATAAGAAGCTTATTTTATTCAAATTATGGTGATTGTGTGATGATATTATGTCATGGCTTTTTGTATTTAGACCCAGTGCAGGACCAAGCCATGGAACCTGTTCTGGACCAGGCCACAAATCTTCTTCAGGATCAAGCCACAGAATTTCTTCAGGATAAAGCCATGGAACTTCTCAAAGAACTAGACACGGAGGGTCCTCAGGACCAGGCCACAGAACCGGCTCAGGTCCAATCTACGGAGGCTCCTCAGGACCAGGCCACAGAACCAGCACTTGTCCAATCCATGGTGGTTCCTCAGGACCAGGCCACGGAACGTCCTGAGTCTCCATCCACAGCACGTCCTTGTGCTTGCTGCAGTGCTTCTGGGGTAAAACTAAATACATTTCTTATACTCCTAACTCTAACCTTAAATTATAAAAAAAAAACAAAAAACAAAAAAAAGTCTATTAATGTCAGCAGAGTTGCAGGTTGTTACTGTAATTAATATTTGCAGCATTCATAGTGTATTGTTCCTTGTACTGTATTGTACTGTATTTTTGAAGAGAGGGCAAATCTGTATTGTTATGGGATTACATATTGGTAAAAGTATATTGCTGTAAAAAGTCATTGCTGCATTAACTCTTTTATTTTATCAGTAGATATTTTGAGTATATATATATACTTTTTACATAGATCAGAGAGAGCTGCAACTAAGCATGATGTTTAGACTGAATGGTAGTGCTCAGAAGTGCACCTGTCATGCAAATATGTAAATTTCAGGAATCTCTGTCTGAGGCTGAGGAGAAATTTCAGAAGCTTGTAGCATCCAGTGCTCAGCTGGAAGACAGAGTGAGGGAGCTGGAGGGACTGCTTTACGAGGCACACAGAGAATGTGAGGCAAAAACCATGGTATGTGAAGTACAAAAGACAAAGTACAAAACAAACTTTGGCCACACAGTGTTAAGTGTTTCAGGTTTTCATCATTTCATCACTGACAGAACATATACATTTACTTTGGTACTAGAGCTCATTTAGACACTGGATCATTAACTTTTATTATATTTTTATTTTTAAAAAAAACACTTAGGTCTTTGTGGTCCCCATGTCCTTAATTGTACTTGACCAAAATTCAGTGGATTTTGAAACCGATTATATTAACCGAAACGAAGCGCCCCATTAAGCATTTAAATTTAAACCTATTTTCCCCTATGGCTGTGTTTTAGGAGTGTGAGCAGCAGAGGCAGTCTCATAGCATCCTGCAATCACAGTACAATGAGATGAAAGAGTTATCCCATCAGAATGAGGAATTTCTAAAGGTAAGCTCTCTTAAGAAGCCAATGGCTGCTTTTGTGAATTGTGTGTGGAAGAAATATGTATCGTGAGGCAGAAAAGGTTACACAGTATTTCTGGACATTTCAAAGACATGGATATTTAGTACTAACAGTGTAATGATAATACCTGAAGCCTATCCCAGGAATGCTGGGCTTGAGGTGGGAATTCACCCCTTATGTGATGCCAGTTCATCACAAGGCACCAGGCACACACTTTACAGACTCGCTCACACCTAGGGGCAATATAACATAGCCAATACACATATTGTCATGTTTTTGGAGATGGGAGGAAACCAGAGAAAACATGCACAGACAATAACCTGAGCTCAGGACCAAACCAGGGAATGTGGAGCAGTGAGGCAGCAACACTACCTGCTGCACCACTGTGCCATCCTGCAGCTAGTGTTCACAGTTCAAATAAGTTTAATGTCTAATATAGTAATGCATGTAACTATGGCAAACATGATTCACTGATAACCTCAACAGCAAACCTGAAACACACCCAAATAGATATGTACGCTCACATGAACTCAGACTATAGATGTGTTTTTTCCAATCCGTGAATTTTCCTTTTGATATTGAATGGCCTTTCTTGTTTAGCATGAAGTGAGGTAGCTAGTAAGATCATGAATTTGGATTTGTGTTGATTCTTGTTTAATTCCTATTAAAAATCTTGTCCTTTGGTCCTAAAACATTTTACGCTATTCTCATGAGTGATGAGTAGGTTTTGTGGATGTGTGTATGTAAATAAGGCCAACAAGCCTTGTCTGTTGAACATCCAGGTATCCCTGGCTGATGCTGAGCAGAAACATCAGAAGGCCCTGGAGTCCATCAATCAGCTGGAGGGAGAGAAGTCTGACCTGATGCACCAAGTGAAAACACTGCGTGCATCAGTGCAGGAGATGGGGGAACTGCTCGTTCAGACTCACAGGGAGTGTGATGAGCTAACAAAGGTAAGCGAGAAAAGCTTTGCACTAAGCAGTTTCTTTAGGATTAATGTGAGAACTTGTCATGTTCATGCTGCATGATGACTTGCAGCACAAGCTGAACTATTAATTTCCAATAATAGTCCCTGTGATATTTTTGTGTTTCCCCTCCTCTCAAGACTACAATAACAAGCTAGTAGGTGCACATGATCAAACAAATGCTTTTAAAAATCATAAAAAGGAAATACCTGCATACTGGAGATGATGCTCCTCAAACAACATTTTGACTTTTTCCACATCTGACCCAGCTCATGATAACTAGCTGATGCAGAGGTGCCCTGAAGAAAGTCCTAGCAGGCAGAAAGAACAAATAGTATACTATAAAATGTCTTCTGCCGAGCTACACTTCTGCCGAGCTACACTCCTGAGCTGCCGGTGATCCAGACCTCCCCCCCTTCACTCTGGACCTGTCCACCGGCAATGCTTCATACTGCCACGAAAACGCTTCAGCTGTTTTCCATGGACTACACCAACACACATTGTGCTCACACACACGCACACTACAGTGTAAACCCATATGAGGATGGGTTCTCTGTTGAGCCTGGTTCCTCTCAAGGTTTCTTCCTATCACCATCTCAGGGAGTTTTTCCTTGCCACCGTCGCCCTGCTTGCTCATCAGAGACGGCACACACACACACTTCACTTTACTTTTGTTTGTGTAAAGCTGCTTTGAGACAATGACCTTTGTAAAAAGCGCTATACAAATAAAAATGAATTGAATTGAATTGAATAAAATCCCTAGCGTATGTCAACGAATGAGAAGGCTATTTTTTTTTAGATGTGACATAGGCAACAGTAAAAGGAAAACAGTGAGGCAAAAGTCTTGTGCAGGTTTAATTACATCACAAGATCAGTTTAATACACATTTTCAAAAAAGAGGAATGGAAGTGGTCCTTGCATATGTAAACATGAAGCAATCAGGTTTGAACCTCTTTTGCTTCATGGCTGTGTTGTAGAAATGTGAGCAAAAGCAGGAGGATCACAGAGTCCTGCTGTTGGAATTTGATGAGATGAAGAAGGTGCTGACACACAAAAAGGAGTTACTGAAGGTAAATGTTTCTTCTTGTGAAACCGTGACTGCTACTGTGAACTATCTGTGTGCGTGTGTGTATTCTTGTATATAGTCAGATTTTTGGGAAAATCTTGTTCTCTTTCCCCCAAAACAGTAAAAGTATCTGAGTGTGTGTAGAAGTATTTAAAGCCAACAAGCCTTGTTTGTTGAACTTCCAGGTATCCCTGGCTGATGCTGAGCAGAAACATCAAAAGGCTCAGCAGTCCATCACTCAGCTGGAGAGAGAGAAGTCTCACCTGATGTACCAAGTGCAAAGACTGTATACATCATTGCAGGAGATGGAGGAACTGCTCAGTCAGTCTCACGTAAGTGAGAAAAGCCTTGCATTAAGCAATTCCTTAAAAAATAATGTTCACGCTACATGATGACTTGAAATACAGGCTATATATACTTAACCAGATTGAAATTTTTCTTAATTGAATGGAAGTGAGCTACTGCAGATATGATCATTAAGCGTTTGATTTTGAACCTCTTTTGCTCCATGTCTGTGTTTTAGGAGTGTGAGTGACAGCGGCAGCGTCCTCCTGTCCGAGTGTGAAGAGATGAAGGAGACTTTAAAACATTAAATTAAATTGTGCACATTTCACATGTGTGTCCTTTTGCTCTGGGCAAACATTGCCATGTTTTCTCCAAAAGGGGTAGTATAGGAGCAGCGCCCCAGCAGAGGTATTTAGCCTCCATGGACTGACTACTCCATGGTATCACAGGGGTACAAGGGGACATGTAGAGCCCTGGTGTGAGGAGCTGAGGGAAGTCTACCTAGCCCTCAAATTCTTCTTTTTCTAAAACACAACTGGGTGCTGGGCTGTTTGAACACCATGGATCTGCCTGGAACTGGAAGGTGGTGATTAGGTAATCGCATATGGCCCACTGGGTGTTGGTTGTCAACACTTTAATCTATAGGCAGGCCGGACAACCTGCAACATACAGGTTAGGGATAGAATGAGTTGGGTTATCCAGGTATAAACAGGTGTAACTGACAGACTCTTGCCTTAAATTACATTTGTGTTGCTATCCACTGCATTTTACTTATATGATTGACAGACACTCATAAGTACACTAAGGGTGAGTAAACATGCCTTACTGAAACTTATTAAATGAAAATACAAATACAATAAATACAATAATTGTATAAATAACTATTTACTATAATCAGTTCAACATAACTCAAATAACAATTAAATAAAAATTAATAAATAGAGAAATGGGTGAATAAAATCAGCTTGCTTCTACTCAGTGGTATTACACCGGAATCCTGAATCTAAAATTTAGCCCTCCTGGTCTTCACTGATGCAAAAATCATCAATGACTTCATCATATGATACCTGTCCAGCAACTGCATGGCTGATACTAATGATTGCAAGACCACTGAGCAGATCCTGTATCATTTGTGAACTTCGGGTACGTCTTGAAGAGCTTAAGCTTAGAAAAGCTCCTCTCTGCTCCAGCTACAGCTACTGGAAGAGTAACAGCAACTCTAAAGGTGGGCCATAAATTTGGATACATTTCTGAGAGTTCCTTATCATGAATGAATTCCAGGAGCTTAGCTTCCACAGCTTAACTCCTGTGCAAGTTCTCTTCCATCTATGTCAGATTGTCCTCCATGTGTGGCAAGTGACTAATTACAGTGCAAATCACATGTTATAAATAGAAGAGTCAGAAATGTGCAAAAAAGGCAAGATCGTACATGAGGTATGATACTAGCAATAATACTGAGATATAATAGCAGAATGCCACTGCAGTGCAAATGATATGGGCAAAAACCTTCATGTTATTGACATTACTTTCATGTAATTTGGTCTTATGCCTATTGCTGACTATTATGGCATCAGCATAACTAGTACTGCAATATTACACATTAATAAAGTTACTGCAAAATGTCATAAGAGTTGACATACCTTCCTGGGCAAAAAAATGGGCCGGGGTCTTAACAACAAGTCCAAGCTCACAACGGCAAAATATTAAGCTTTTAATGGTCTTAACAACAAATCATTGGCCAGGAACTTATCAAGAATTAAACAAATAGATAAAGGAACTTCGTATGCAATTCTGGGATTGTATGAGTGGGGCTTGTATGCTATAAGTGTACATAGCATACCTTTATCTTTGTCCCATTTCTCATTGTCCTCTTTTTTCATCTGTAATGGCCACCAGTTTATTATAAACATGTATTATACTGTATATGATCACATAAAGTTCATTAATCTAATGAGATGTATGCTCAGTCACACAATATGGATTTTAATCGAGGCCAGAATGAGTGCTGTTACAGTAGGCTGAAATATTGCCCATGTGCTGTTTGCATTATGGACACACTGCAAAACATAGCATAAATCTTGTATTTTGCAGTTGTTTTTTTAAGCTTGAAACCATGACTGTGCCATTCAAAAATAAACTTCAAATCATTGAGCAAGAATGAAACCAATGCACTCCTGAGAGCTCCTGTGCTTCCATTTACTCATTTACTTTTGCTGCAGTGAACTGTTTGTTTGGGAGAAAAGCTAGAAACAGGGAAATTCACTTATACAGTCTTCTTGTACGCAAAGGTAAAATCATGATAATGATTAAAATGTTTGATGTCAAATTCAAACTAACACATGTCTGGGTGTACAAAATTTTCCAAAAATATCTTCTGGGCTTTTTTTTTCTTAAAAGATTAGTCATTATTTATTATCTGCCACACTTGATGCAGCCCATCGAGGGCCACAAGGCTTAAACATTTAAAGAAATCAAAGGGAAAAGCTTCCCATACTAACTTCCTTTATCTATTTGTTTAATTCTTGCTCATTTTCTGACCAATGTTTTGTTGTTAAGCTTAATATTTTGCCATTTTGGGCTTGGCCCATTTTTTTATCCATTTTAGGAAAGAATGGAGTCGTTTGGGAGCCGAAAGAGTCAGTTCTTATTGGTGAGCTGAGCCAAATGATCTGACTCACTGAAAAGAGCCAGAATCCCCCTCACTGGTCACTAAAACACTAATTTAGCGACAAAAGACAATGAACTCATACAGTCTAGCCAATCATGAACTCGTTTATTTATAATATTATTATTTATAAATCAATTTAACTTGGGTCTAGTAAAAAAAATCTGACCAATCAAAGGGCCTTGATCATTCACGCTCTCACTCTTGTGCCTCTTCTTAATGCCAGTTAAAATTTACCTTCAGAAAGGTTATATTAGTAGATTCTTTTTTCTATACAGGAGAGGATATTTTAAATGAACATTAAATTATGGCATTAGAGAATCAGTATAACCAATATACTGCTCATGCATGCCGTAATAAAGATAATGCATCATCTTAGATACCCAGATAAATTACCTACTAGTACGTTGTTGCTGATATCGTGGGTTCAAAGCACTGAGGAACAGGATTTTCTTTTTTTTTGTGCAAGTAGTGTACACCAATCAGCCATAACATTAAAAACCACTGACAGGTGAAGTGAATAACGTTGATTATCTCATTACAGTGGCACCTGTTAAGGTGTGGGATATATTAGGCAGCAAGTGAACAGTCAGTTCTCGAAGTTGATGTCTCAGAAGCAGGAAAAATGGGCATGCGTGAGGATCCGAGAGACTTTGACAACGGCCAAATTGTGATGGCTAGATGACTGGGTCAGAGCATCTCCAAAACAGCAGGTCTCGTGTGAGGTTCCCGGTATGCAGTGGTTAGTACCTACTAAAAGTGGTCCAAAGAAGGACAACCGGTGAATCGGCGACAGGGTCATGGGTGCCCAAGGCTCACTGATGCGTGTGGGGAATGAATGCTAATCTGTCTGGTCCGATCCCACAGAAGAGCTACTGTAGCACAAATTGCTGAAAAAGTTAATGCTGGCTCTGATAGAAAGGTATCAGAACACACAGTGCATCACAGCTTCTTGCATAACCTCTAATTTCAGTTCATTTCCTTTATAGACCCTTGTTGGTGAAGGTTTTTAGCCAATATTTAAGTTTCTCTGTCCTAGAAAACACACAGGTGCTGGTAGAGTCCTGGATAATCCCATTGCTTTTCCAGAGGTTTGAAGAAGTGCGGTGGGAGAGGCAGAGAGCCTTGTCTGGTCCAAGAGGTAGGTGAGAAAGAGAAACATCCTAAATTAATGCAGAACTGCTTAAGTATATTTCATACCTTTCATCTTAAACCCACATATTTGTTATCTCACTTCAACCCCTGCTTCTCTTTCTTACAAGACACAACTGCCTGACCCGTTTTACTACATTTAGTATTATTATTATTATTATTATTATTATTACTATTAAGCAAGCAAGATTTTTATTCTCAGAGCGGATCCCCTCAAACAGTACAAGAGAATCCAGCTTACTTAGTGCGAAATGAAGAAATGTGATGTGGACCAGCTTTGGAGAAGAAGTTGTTGCAGAGCAGGTTTAACTGTGGACAGTAATATTGTACACACTGAGCTGGTTTAGACAACGAGCTTCCGTTATTATGCACGCCTAAAGCAAAACTGTTTTTTTTTTCTTTATGTGCATATCCTTCAAGTCACCTACAGGTCTGTCTTCTCTGTGGTGGTACCATAAAAAAACAAGCCACAGAAATGTATCTAAATAAAACAAAGGCATTAAATATTACAATAACAAGAAAATGGTTATCTTAATCTAAATAATATGGCAGGACAAGAGAGAAACATATGCTGGAGTTTGGTTTGTCACACTCTCCACACTCCACACTCCACACACACTGGTAATATTTCAGCTGGGATATTTTGGCTTGCTCTTCCCAGATCCTCCACTAGATGTCGCACTTTGAGTGGAAATGACTGTGAGCTCATAATTGGTCGGGTTTTAATTGCTTGCATGTGTCCTAGACATTTCCCCACAAACACGTCCTCATGGGCGGAGAGACTCATTACCATCCACAGTGCTTTCTTACAGCCTCTCTGAGGCCACTGCAGCAGACATGGACTACATGAGAGACACAAAGAGACAGTGATAAATAAGGAGAGAAGCATGAAGCTGGTCGCATGTGCGTGTGTGTTGGTGGGATATAGTTTCCCGTCACTTAGAGGATATCCCTCCAGGAAACTAGAAGATAGTCCCACTCCCCTGTGGATCGTTCATTTCTCAGCCTGACAAGCAGCAAACTGTACAACACACACACACACACACACACACACACTGAGAGAGAGAGAGAGAGAGAGACAGAGTGAATGAGAGAGAGAGACACACACAGAGTGAATGAGAGAGAGAGAGAGAGAGAGAGAGAGTGTGTGTGTGTGTGTGTGTGTTTTCAGGGTTTAAATTTAGATTGGCAGATACAAGTTTGTCGTGAAGATAAATCTCTCTCTAATCATCCACACTGAGTAAATAAGCTACATGTATGTGTTATGCACTGTGGTTAGTCCACTACATGTATTTAATTAATCAAATTAATAAATTGAATTAAATTTATTAAAGGTTATGAGACAATATGTCAGTAATAATCAAAATATTAGGACAGAGTATACCAGTGTGACATATTGATCAATTTTCTTTCAACACGAAACGTTTTCAAATCAGAAAGGAATAAAAATCATATTAGTGTCGCGCATCAGGCTGCTTCAGTGTGCTACTGTCAAAGACACATAAAGAACACACATACACGCGCATACACACACATACACATACACACACACACACACACGCACACACACACACGCACATACACACACTCACACATACGCATACACACACACACACACACACGCATACACACACACACATATACACACACGCATACACACACACGCATACACACACACGCACATACACACACTCACACATACACACGCATACACACACACACACACACACACGCATACACACACGCATACACACACACACACACACACGCATACACACACATATACACACACACGCATACACACACGCATACATACGCATAGACACACACACTCACACACACGCATACACAAACACACACACACACACGCATACACAAACACACACACACACGCATACACGTAGGAAGGAACACGCGCTCCTCCCAGTGGTCCTGGCAGGAAGGTGGTGACGTCATTCGGAGAAGCGGCTATGGGCACAGATTCGGGTTACACTATTACTGTGTGTGTGTGTGTGTGTGTGTGTGTGTGTGTGTGTGTGTTGGCCCTCGGTGGGCCGGGCGCGAGGAGAGAGGAGGAAAAGCGTGTTTACACAGACGGCCGAGCGCCTGGGGAACAGAGCAGGAGAGGAAGTGAGCCGGCTCTCTGTCTGCCTGCCCCAACTTCCTGCTCAGAGAGAGAGAGAGAGAGAGAGAGAGAGAGAGAGAGAGAGAGAGAGAGAGAGAGAAAGAAACACTCAGGATCCCATTACAGTCGGACTGTGCTGCCGAGACGGCCGACAGCATGGAAAAACAGGGCATTTTACGGAATTCTTTTTAACACATTAAAAGGACGGGAAAATAGCAGGCATCTCGCGCGGGTATGTGACATACAGCTTCTGTAACACATCTTAACCTTGATCAGTGTAATTAAACAGCAGATACTGATATGTATTATATGTTTGTAGAGCATACAGAGAGAAAGAGAGAGAGAGAGAGAGAGAGAGAGAGAGAAGTGTGAAAAACAGACAGGGAGTGCTGGATACTTCTGGATAGCTGGAAGAAATGTTCTCTACTGTGTTGTGTGATGTGTGTTGCGTGAATATGAATTATTTAGCAGTGTGTATAAGTTTGCTGGCTACATGACGAGCTTGTGTGCGTGTGTATGTGTGTGTGTGTGTGTGTGTGTGTGTGTACTTTGACAGTGAGCGCTCGGTGTCGGACCTTAACTGTTTTTACGCATGAAAACATTGAACGCACGCGTCTTATTCCCGAGTTTCTGTGCTTGTTTTTTTTTTGTGCAAGTCTGTAAGCCACTGAAGGAAATAAGAAGCCAAAAAAAATGTACGTCTGGCTCTTTAAAAGCACCAGCGGAGTTTCTGGTTTGTCTGGAAACAGCAGCAGCAGCGGCAGACTAATTGCCATGCGCTTCCGGATAGAAACTGGCAGCAGCACAGCGTCTTGAAAATGAGTCACCGGGACCAACAAAGAAACTTCAGTGCGCAGTAGGGCTGATCTCCCTTTTCCCCTGCTTCATCTGACTGTCTGGGTCACTCCTCGTGCACACTTGGTCACTGGTCAGTTTAATTTCACTCAGATAAAGTGGCCCATCTGATTGGATGGTTTCAGGTCATATCAGGGATGACCAACTGTGGTCTGATCTCCCTGCTCACACACCTGATACAAGGTGTAGTAGGTGTGCTGGACTGCATTGGTCCACACAACCTCTGAGATCAGTGTTCTTGAAGAGTAGTGGGTAAAGACGTGTTCTGAATGGCTCTCTCTTGGTGCAGCCTGCTGAATTTTTCCACTGTGAGCAGGAAGAGGCGCGCGTTTAGTCATGGCTCAGTCATGTCTGCACACAGCAACTAATCTCATTACGGGTTTCCGTTTGCGCTGTGGCTCAGGGACAGGCATAGAGTTTGGCTCCTATAAACCGTTGTGTGCGCACAGACATTAAAGCCAACCACTGGGGCTTGTAGGGTTTTCATCGCCTATATACGTATGTAAAAGCTGTATAAACCTTTTTCCAATCGGGTGGGGGGTTTGGGCCACTTGAGCATGCACTGTCCACATCCTGGAGTGCACCACCCGGTGTGTGCACTCATCCCAGGTTTAACCTGGGGAAATGTTGTGAATGTGCACACTGTATTTTGTCTGTTGCTTGTGTTTTCTTTCTTAACTAGCATTCCCCATTTACTACTTGGACTCTGCTGAGCATATAAAAGGGAGTGGGGTGAAGCATTTGAACTTGGGAGTTGCTAACTTCTAGACAAAACGTCTCCTCCACATAACCTTTAGTGTCCCAACATTGGTTTAAAAAGAAAAGTACAATTGCATGTTTTTTACCTATCCAAATTCATGTTCATTATCTTTTCACCCTTGCTGAGGATAATTAATGTTACTGCTTTAAATGAAGGATTCAGTGGTGCCAGTTTGATCTGTTCTGTGATGCATCGTCATGTATCACGAGCCGAGCAAGAACGTGATGAATGAATAATGGTACAGTAGTAATTTCTTTGTAGTGTTTGTTGTGAACCTGCATGTGTGGATGAGTCATTTGCTTGGCCCCACAATAGGTTTAGCTGCTGCCCAGAAGGGAAAAGGAAATCTTCCATTTGTGCCGTATGTCTGTGCAGTCCCACTGTCCCCACGTTTCCGGCTGGCTCCCTGCAGCAGGAATTCCTACCTTTCAGTTTGGGAGCGGCATTCCCAGGAAGACGCCTTTCAAAGGAGAATTGGAGGAAGTCCTGATTCGGACAGTTTTACGGTTGCTCAACGCAAAGGCTCGACTCGGAGGATGCTAGAGCAGGAAATGGTTTTATTTTGCTTCATTTGAGGTTTAAAACAGGGCAGCCGGGTG
Source organism: Pangasianodon hypophthalmus (assembly GCF_027358585.1). Lineage (NCBI taxonomy): Eukaryota > Metazoa > Chordata > Actinopteri > Siluriformes > Pangasiidae > Pangasianodon > Pangasianodon hypophthalmus. The sequence continues at coordinate 17,108,016 of NC_069727.1, forward strand.
TGGGAGAGAAAACTGTCTAATTTGGATTGACGCTTTAGCGTCACAAGGGACTGCAAAAACTCAGCAGATGGAAAAGGTGAAACTTTAATTGTATGCAAATGTATGATAGAGTACAAACAAATGGGAATGTTTGTATATGTGTGTCTTGAACTTCCTGGCAAATAACTCCAGTATATCTTGGCAGAGTATGAGCCCTTCCTGACCACATTCTCCTTTGTCACAGTACAAGCATCCTGGACTACATCGGTGTATGTGTGTGTCACAATTACTCACTCTCTCTGTGGTCTCTAAGTTTAGGATTTAACAAAAACTTTCACATAGCAGTAATACAGGAGACCATCCAAACCAATCAATGTGGTGAAGGTTCAGCTTGCAAAGCCAGTCCACCTCAAGTCTGAATCCCTGTAAATCCTTCCCTACTGCTGAATTTTTTGGGGGCAGTTTGAACAAATGTGTGCTAGAGGTGAGACAGTGGGAATGTTAGTTGGTGTGGGTTAGACAGAAACATGTCAGAAACAAGACTTTCCCAAAATAAGCCAATCAGGGAGTCCCTCCTCGCCAATAAAACTGTCAGAGATAGTGAGTCAGACAGCCTGTTTTCATGCCCGGCTCACTTTCTCTCTCTCTCTCTCTCTCTCCCCTCTCTCTGTCTCCCTGTCATATAATTAGTCCCTTCTCTCTACTCATTGCAATGTGCCTCGTCATTCATTCATGTGTGTGGCAGTTGCAGTCCTAGGACAGTAGATTGAACTAGAGTTACATCATGCCCTCTGGTGCTTGTAACTCAGTCAGACAGGGTGGGTTGGAGTTTACGATCGCCTGTCTGAGCCAGCAATCTCCTGAGATGAAGCACTGCATGGTGGGACAGGTAGAACAATATTAACAAAGGAAAGATAGAAATATGTTAAAGGAGCAGTTTGTAACTTTTAAAGCCCTCTCTTGCTAGTCAGGTCAATTGCAATTGCATTGAAAACAAGTATTTCCTTTCCTGCTGACTAACCCCATCACTCTGTTGGAATTAAAAGTGCATTATGGATGACGTTTTAGGCAGAAAGGCAACTCTGAACAGCTCTGTTTTGGCTGAGGCCTGAGGAGAGGAGATAATTTATGGTCTGGAAAAATGTGAACAGAAGTCTTAAATGAAGAAAATAATCATTTACCTTGCATTGCATTCTAAGCTATCCTTGAAACTAAATAATTATTACAGGTCTAGAAACACGTACCTTAAAGTGCAAACTGTACCTGTAACTTTTATTGTATTGTGTTTACACAAAGATCTCACATGCACAAAATGGTGCTACATGCACATAGCTCTATGTATTAAATATTGTTATTAATCTGACCCTTCCCATTAGAGCTGTCAATCACAGGCAGGTCCCAACCTTAATAAGAAGCCCTTCCTTTTTTGTCCACTTTGTCCCACTCTCCTTTACGATCTCAGTCCCTTTCCACCTGCCCTCTAGTCTATATAGCCACTCCAATCATACCTCCATCCCCTACCATATCTCAGCCTGCTCCATTCAGCATCCTAATGTACAAATCCTAGAGGCAGTTCCTATAGTAAATCCTAATGTTGCCTTTGGCCTGAATTTGGCTTTCAGAGGTTTAAAGCTGCAGTATGCAATTTTAAAAGTGCTAATAGACCTATAATATTGATTATAACTATAAATTGTAATTATACTACTACTTCTAGTAGTAAGTCTTGGCAGGTGGACATTTAGTTCAGGAACTGTGTGTGTTTCAAAGCTCATCTGAGAGGCTTCATCAGTCAGTTCATGAGGTAAATCTAGGAAGTCCAGCTGCCAAGACTTTCAGAGTGCTACTATTACAAGACATTCATCATGCTCTGGATGAGTGAAACCCTTCATGGACATGTAATAATCGTATAATTTTAAAGACACCTTAGAAAAATGTGGACTCAATATTTTAATGCAAATCTCTAGTTTACATATTTCATGCTGGTGTTTATATTTTTCTGGCCCACCTGAACAGGAACAAAATTGCTCAGCTCTGCCTTTGAAAGCACATTGTAATGTAAAAGGAGCAGATGTGGTCAGTTGAAGGGACAAGGAATAGCTTGTCAGTGTATTCTCTGCAATTGCATTTTGTCTCACAGACAGCAGAGGTGTCTAAAAGTGACAAACTGCTCATTTAAGGCCTGCAGTGTTGTAAGAGGCATACGGCAGGATTAGATATACTTCGGCCTCTCCTTTCTGATGGTGTAGTCTATGTCAGGCTGTGTGCCCTGAGTTAGTGAGCAGCTTGAACAAAGCAGCTAATGTTCTCTCCGGTGAGACACTAAATCAGAGTGAAGCACTGAGTCTCTCCTGCCACTGAATATGTCTCACTCGCACACTGCATGTCTGGCCAACACTCTCTATAGATCCTCATACAAATGTGTCTGATATGGAGTTCGTGGATCAGTTGTAATGTTATTGATGCTGTGTTGACACTGAAAATATGCTCTATTTTCTGTATAATATGGTGTGTGAGGCAATGAGGCATTCACGGAGCTGTAATCTGGTTTGAATTTGAGCTGTTTTGAAGCTGTAGACATCCTGTGGAGTGCGATTACAGTCTCTGTCCTGTCTTGGACTCTGCAAGGAAAGCAGTGCTGTGTGTCGTCTCAGGATTTCTAAATTATTCAGAAAAGATGAAGTGCTTCACTGTTCTTATCTTTGTGTTGTGCTGCCTGCCAGTGATTTCAGTGTGTGTGAATGTGTGTATCAGATTCTGGAGTTCATCCTTTTCTGCTAGTTTTGTTCCAGTTGGTTTTGAGACATAATTAATAATTAATCTAATGGAGATATCTTCTTACACCCTACTCAGCCCACTTTATTTCGTGTTATCTCTTTAAAACTTGTTGGTCTGCCACTTCTTTTTTCCTCCCACCTTCCTCTTCTTGTATCTCCTACTACTTTCCCTTTACACCTTCTCTTTTTCTTTTTCCCATCAACACCACACCCTTTGCCACCCTCCTGAATCGGATAAACGCTATGTTTACCTTGGCCTTCTTTCATGACTGTAAACGTTTGGCCTTTATGTTTCGCTTTCTTGATCTTTACACTCGCTTTCTTTCTCAGAGAATCCTTCACATACTTGATCTGATCTCAGATCAGTGGTTGAGCACACATGCTTCTTTCCAGTACGTCATAGCTGTCCCCAGATCAGCATAGCTTTCCTGGTTGCTCTCCTGTTGTTGTTTATTAGACGGTTTGTTAATATGCAACAGAACAGGAAATGCTTGCTGAGTTAGAGGGAGGGAAAAGCCTGGTGATTTTGTTCAGAAAACGAGGAGGCTTTTTCCTCCTAGTTGTTGTAAATGTGCATAATGATTGTAGAATTACAATAGTTTCTGTGGGATTGATGTACTAGTCACACAATTTCTGAGCAAAAAGAAAATGTAGTGAGTTAGAAAAGAAGAGGCAAAGCTCACTCATGTCTAGACTTTCTGTGAGAGGTTTTCCTAATACTAAAAATCTGTGAATATTAGAAAAGAGATTCACTCTATAATTCTATACCATATGGCCTGGAAGTGCCACAGTCTCTTTTAAAGCCCAACTAAACTATTTAGGATTGTTTGACTGAGCAGCACCTTTGGGTAAACAACAAATCCACACAGACACAAAGGGTAAATCCACTTACTGGTTATTCCTGATAGATGAAAATTGTGTAACAGAACATGTCTTGCTGTCAGCAAATATGTAAGGAAAACACACACGCACACATAGAGCAGTGCTACAGTGAGTAAACCCAATAAACTCAGCAATTTCAAAAAACTCTTGGTGTCTATGCTTACCTAACAAATACAACAAGGTGTAGTTTACTTCTGATAAATTATGCTAGAAGGAAGTTCAGGAATTGTATGACATTATGGGTGTGTGCTGACTGGAAATGTTCATTTACCTCCTTACATAGAAAGTCAAGCTTTACACTGCTGAAGCTTTGTCATTCAAATCACAGCTTATTCTCAGATCATTCAATATTTAGTCCAGAAGAAAATGCGGAAGTTAAAGATGTGGTCATGATGAATTTCTCTTTCTGACTGCTGTGTGCGTAGCAGACATGGAGAGTGCCATCACGTTGTGGCAGTTCCTGTTGCAGTTGCTGCTGGACCAGAGCCATAAGCACCTAATCTGCTGGACGTCTAATGATGGCGAGTTCAAGCTGCTCAAGTCTGAGGAAGTGGCCAAACTTTGGGGTCTGCGGAAGAACAAAACTAATATGAATTACGATAAACTGAGCCGAGCTCTGCGTTACTACTATGACAAGGTAATACACTCACAGGATAGAATAAAATAGTTTTAATCTGGATTGTTTTTTACATTGTCCATTGCACATTATAAGTATTACATAATTATAATGTTTGAAGGTATTCTTTAGGCACAATAATTGAGTGTTTATATTGATCTTTAAAATGAACATGTACTGTAAATATGCTGGGCAGCACAGCAGTGCAGTGGATAGTGTTGCCACCTCAAAGCTACACAGTCCCCAGTTTGATACTGAGCTACGGTTACTATCTGTGCAGAATTTCACACATTGTCAATGTGGGTTTAATGCAGGTTCTCCATTTTTATAGCATTATGGCAGACTAAAATTTTTTAAGAGCGACTTAAATTAATCTCACTTATACAACAGAGCAGTTGAGGGTTAAGGGTCCTTGCTCAAGGGCCCCGCAGTGGGAGCTTGGCAGTGCTAGAATTTGAACTCCTGACCTTCTGATCAGAAGTCCAGTGTCTTAACCACTGAGCTCCCACCACCCTGCCAGTTTTCTCCCAACTCCCAAAAACATTCCCCCTAGGTGTGAATGTGTGTGCATGATGCCCTGTGATGTGTATTGCCACCTTATGCACAGGCTTTGGATCCACCAAGTTACTGAAGATGAATGAATTAATAAAGAAACCATAAACTGTGCAAGCTATGAAAATACATGTTCAATGGAATAAAATGGTTTTAATATATTTAAAATGACAAAATTTATAAACAGCCCTGTCTTTTATATCGTATATAATAAGCCTGTATTAATTTATGGGCAGAGTATTTGAGGTGTTATTAAAGGAAATAATTAGGAGGAATTTAAATAATTAGTTAATGAATCCGAGCCAATATGAAATGATATTTAACATTAGCTAAACAGTGAACTTCAGCTGACTTACCAATATTGCAGGTAATTGTTGAAATAATTAAGGGAGATTAAAATCATAAAATACAATTAAAATACTATTAGTGGTTTATTTACTGTTGTTTTACCTTTCTCTTGCAGAATATTATAAAGAAGGTGATTGGTCAGAAGTTTGTGTACAAGTTTGTTTCATTTCCTGACATCCTGAAAATGGATCCCCAGGCGGTGGAGCTTGGCCGAGAAGGGGGCAGCATTATGTTACAAGAGGCTGAGTCTGATGGAGGGGAGGGGGAAGAATCTCCAAAACTCTCTCTGTCATCGCTGAGAAGCCCCGCCGGCAGGAACGAATATCTTAACTCTGGCCTGTACTCATCATTTACTGTTAGCTCCCTTCAAGGCCCGCCTCCACTGCTGCATCCAGTGAAAGTGGAGAAACGGAGAGGGGTGGAACGAGGGGAAGAAGGACCAACCGTGATTAGGTTTGTCACCAATCGGTCAGAGAAAGCAGTGCCCCTCCCCTCCTCTCCTGCCCCTACCTCATCAGAGGTTTTCTTCAGCTCAAAAGCCTCCCCTAATTCCTCTCGTTCATCGTCCCCATCTCATAGCCCATCCTTCTCACGGAGGTTGAGCCCAGAGGCCCGGATGGACGAATCAGAGCAGAACGCTCAGCCTCTCAATTTATCATCCGGCCACAGGGAGCGAGCCCAGGTGCAAGCCTCGCCCCTCGAGAGGAGGAGTAGCACCAATGGACTTCCTCCCAAAGCTCGGAAACCCAAAGGTCTGGAAATCTCAGCTCCTTCCATACTGCTTTCAGGAAGTGACCTGGGTTCCATTGCCCTTAACAGCCCTGCATTGCCCTCAGGGTCCCTCACACCAGCCTTCTTTACTGCACAGGTAACACACACCCTCACTCGCACACAACCTCATATACATACTCAGTTCCTCTGTGTGGTTTTCTACCATCATACCACAAGTTTAGGTATTTAAAGGATAATAGGTAAGTAGTAGGCAGAGTTTTAACTGAAAGAGAGTGAGACAGGAAGAGAGAAAAGGGGAGAGAGAGGGAGGGAGGAGCGAGACCTATAAGTGAAGCCATATGCCTGTAATCCTGCCCACTACAGTGCAGTGACACAGGACAGAGAGAGAGAGTGTTGAAATTGATTTCATATGTCTCTCAATGGCCGGAAGCTGGTAATCCAAGGTCTCTGACCTCTGAAGAGCAACACATTCATACTCTCTGTCTCTCTCATTAGAAAAGGGACAGTTGTTTTAAACATTCCTATTTCCTAAAAGGTAATCACGAAACAGTATAATGAGTATATCTTATCCCCTCCAACTCCTGAACTTACTATTCAATTATTCATCTTAAGGTGTATTATTCAGTAACTCTTATGATTTATTAACTATTTTCTGTGAAAATAATAGAAATAGGTACCTAGCTGCGAAATCTAAGTCTTGACATGGAGACAGGACAGTGTTGAAATGGTTATCTAGTCCTGTGCTCAGAATCTCATTGCAGAGAGAGTGTTGAAATTGTACAGTAATTAATTTTAACTGTCCTTAAAATTGCACCAAAATACCATTTAGCCTGTAATGGGTTATTTATTTATGTAAGTCAGAGAAACTACTCCCAGAACCTTCAAGGCTGAAAGTGGACATATGGGGGTTATTCCTGTCACAGTGAACAAGCTAAAATATTTTTGTCATTCTTGTTACAACTTTGTGCTGTAGCATTGCAATGCATATCACATTGTAACTGACAATTGCATTGTATCATAAAAGTAGCTGTTGATACCTTCAGTCATGTAGGTGACTCAAAAGTGTCCACAGTAACACAGTGACCCTGCTCCTAAATGGTATTTGAATATATTTAACTATTGACTATTCATAGCTGTAGTGTAGCAATCAGATCTGCATTTTGTACATCACATCGCCGCAGCTTGTAGAGAAAGCATGAAACGCGGACTTTGATCCTGAGCAATACTTCCCCTCTCACCAAAAACAAGAACCATACGCACGCCCACACACTCTAAGCCCACAGTGTGACATTTTGCATATGTCTAATCAGAAGTTGAATCTTCCCTCACTGACCCTGTGTGTATGTGCGTGTGTGTGTGTGTTTCTACTTCTTGCCTGTAGACTCCCTCGGGTTTGCTGCTGGCTCCAAGCCCTCTCCTCTCCTCCATTCATTTCTGGAGCAGTCTAAGTCCTGTCGCTCCTCTCAGCCCAGCACGACTACAGGGACACGGATCCCTCTTCCAGGTACACACACATGCAACACTCATGGATGGCTTAAGCATCATGCAAATTAATAGGAAAGGAAGAAAGTAAACGTTTAAGATAAAGAATGCTGGGTACAGTGTGTGTGTGTGTGTGCGTGTGTGTGTGTATGCATTCATGCTGGTGGCTCTGTATTTGAAATTAGGGGAACACATTTATTGTGAACAGATAGTTATCTGTGTTTCCTATTCTGAGCACTGGGCTGAATGTCTGGATGAGTAGATGAGTGTGTGTGATGTGATGAGTGTTTATTTGAGTGTTTATACGTGTGAGTGAGGATCTGTGTGTGTGGTGCCTTGCATGTACTTTTGCTCGGGGAGTGTGTTTCTGTTTGGTGTCGTGTTTCACTGCTCATGTGAGGGAGAGGGGAAATCCTGTGGATACTTCCTGTTCTGGCTCAAGGGAGACTGTCTGCGCAGTGTGTGTAGGTGTGCGTGTGTGCGTTTATGGACGTGTTGCTTTGTTAGGGGTAGGGTGTGGCTCTGCTGCAAACAGCACAACAGGAAGCAGATCAGGTAACCGAGGCAACCTTCTTGACAATGCTTGTGACAGTTAAAAATATGCACTTCCGCCGCACTATACCACACACGCACACACACATTAGTGTTCACACTCCCACTTCCCCAGGCAATGGCATAAGGAGCTTTTGGGCTGGTTGTATGATTGTTTTACTGTTCAGTCACTGGATGTTTTTGGAAACTCCTGGCTTGAGTGTTTTTCTTTGTTTCTTCTTTTATTCTTAGTGATTCTTCCACAGTATTTCCTTATCTATGGTCACTCTGGCAAAAGGATTTACTTGTGTATCTGTATGCATGTGTATGCATTTTGGAAATAAGCTACAGATGTTTCCTCTCCTCTCTGGATATGGGGGGGTGGGGTGGGGGGCAGCTTCCTGTTAAAATAGGGAGGGGGTGATAACTGAAAAAGACTGACTGTGTGTATGCTCAGCTCTCTCATAACAGGAAGTTCCTCTCCTAGCATTACCATGATGCATTAGTGGTCATGAGGGGCTGGCTATGAACATGTTTGTGTGTGTGTGTGTGAGAGACTGAGAAAGCTTCTCATTCAGAGCAGGCATTCAGTCCTGTTTGTGTAGTTACAGTAAAGTTAAAGGCACAAAGAGACTATCTGAAGTTGAAGTTGTACGCATGTTTTGTTTTTTTTTTTTAAACACAGTTTTTAACCCATTAACAAATGCTGATAATCTGCCTACCTGCTTTGCTCGTATAATCAGTAATAGACATCACTGTGGGCATATAGGCAAGTTTCTGCTGCGTATTGCAGAGCTGATGATGTAATTGTTCATGTCTCTCCACAGTTCCCTACTCTGCTGAACGGACCTCTCCCTGTGCCTCTCCCCAACCTGGACTCTTCATCCTCCTCTTCCTCGCTTCTCCTTTCATCTAGTACTCCGAAATCCTGATTCAAACCCTTGTCTAAAAAAACACACATACATTAATACTTGCTAAAAAATCAAGGTTGCACTACATCTCCTTGTGGTTATAGTTACCACAAAAAATAACCACATCAACAACATTTTAAAGAAAACAGATTTCATTTAAAAACATTTCTAGACCGAAACTCGGGCTGTACACCAATCTGCTCACGTGGTAGTATTATTATGCCAAAGAAAGCAAAATGGCACCAGTGAGCTGTTGGAAAAACTCAGCCTTAGAATGTATCATCCAAATCTCAACTTTTTTTTTAAGTCACATTTTCACATGAGACACACGTAAAGCAGTGCTGGACCATAATAATACACACAATCTTATATCCACACAGAGTCCTCTGTGTATTACCCCCCACATTTGGCAAGGACCAAAGATACCATTGAATTCCAGACAACACACTCCTACCAGAGTCATACATTTTTCTCCCAATTGTAGTCATTGCAGATTCCCACCCACAAGCTCGGTCTCTGCTGGGTGATATGGCAAAGGCTCCTAAAATCATTATTTTGAACTGTTGCTAATGCAATGTCACAGGGCAGCTGAAAGCACTTGGAGGAGAGCACTATCTGCCCAATCCTGTATATATATGAGCGAAGAGGTGCCCGTGTCATTCTGAATGACAGGAGAAGAGGCATGCCATCCTGCTCAGCCCAAGAGCAAAACCAATCATACTCCCAGGCACAGGTGGCTGTGGAATCATTGGGTTTTAAATTCACAATCATCAGATGATAACATTTAGTGCCTCCAGCGTTGGTGCTTTTATCAGAATGTTCATGTCTCTCAGTTCCATTTTAATACCCACTCAGTTCAGTGAAGCTCCTACTGCAAAGCTAAGAGAGCATACTCATTACAACCCATATTAGAGAGATCTTCTTAACAGTTTTTTTTTCCATTTAGTTTCAATTGTTTGTTTTTGGTTTTGTAATCTCTTTCTGAGGCTGTGAATCAGGTTTTCTGTTTAATTTGTCTGATATTGTATATTATTGTATTGTATGCACTGTGCTTTAAACTACCGGCTGTGCCTTTTTTCTGTGTAAGAATGTGTATATGTATTATTTTCCTGCTTTTAAAAATTCAAACAAAATGTTTTGTAATAGACGAATTCCATCACCATATTGGAAAGAAAAGCATTGTAATAGCTTTGTTATTTTTTCATTACGAAATTGAAAACAAAATGTATTCTCATATTAATTTTATATTTTTGCTTTCTAAGAGTCAAAGAAATGTGCCTGTTTTCAATAAAAGGAAAGCACTGAATGCTGTGCAATGGCCTCTTCTGAAACTTGTGTTCAAATTTTCTAAACAAAAAAATACCCCTTTAGACACAGTCATTAGTCAAACCTCCAATCATCTATGCACAGAGACAGAAGAGACAGAAGAGAGAATTCCGTAGGAAACAGACCATGTTTACTTCACTGATCAAGAGAAATAAATATCTGCAGTAGAAAGAGTTAAATGGTCAATTCAGCTGACATTCAACTGAGAGCGTCAGTGTTCCACAGAGGCGAGGTTTACAAGACACCAGGCGTTCCATGCATCTACACACATACACACGCTTCTCCAATCACAGTCAACTGCAAAATTACAATATTAATCAAGAGTGATGTCAGTTCAAAAACAATATAGTCTGTTTAATCTAAAATCTCTGTCTGGAATCTTTTCTTCATGTGTACAAATATTGGTGGGGAAAGTGTTGGTCCGATGTAGCCAAGTTTTTGTTCCTGTATTTGTCACACTCGTTTTTTTCTAAATAAAGAAATTTCAAGAATGAATGTGAGACAGTTGGACTCCAACATGCCACACTGTTATACTATTATTCACAGACAAATCAAAATGTAACTTAGAAAAAATTGTCTTAATACTGTTAATGAAACTAACGCATCTTCAGAAAACTTACAAGCATGGTGCAACAAGGTTCTGTACAATCTGATCTCCATGATCTCTTACAAACACACGCTCGCTCGCTCACTCACTCACTCTCTTACACTCTTACACTGTGACACACACACAAATAAACAAATGCTACAGAGATCTGGGATGAATCATTTTTGTACAATCACTGATGATGCATTAGAATAAGTTGCTCTCAAAGGGAAAAAAAAATCATACAAGCACTTCAGTCCAGGCAGAAAGTTTTCACTGAGGAAATGGATAAGTAGAATGACACTAAAGGAGAACATTTGCTCAAAGAGGAAGGTGTGGAAGGTCTTCAGTCATTTCTGCAAAGATCACGTGATTACTGCTGGTCCAGTGGTTTTGATCCCCCTCTCACAGCTTGGTCCTCCACCCCGACATCACGGCTTGCTCCACAATGCTGACTGAACGTGGCGACAGTCACAAATGAGTCGAAAAAAAGCTGTTTAGCGCTCTCTCACCAGGCTGAACACCAGTGAGTTCGTCTCCCTGAACGAGCTACACACTTGCTGCATTCATGCCTCACTGACAAAGAGGAGGAGGGTCTCTTCTCCAGGCTCTGGGTCATCTGAAATGTCAAAGTGAGCTTTGGAGATTGGAATGGGAGTGAGGAGTTTTTGTACAGCTTCTACAAAGTGTGTAGGAACTATTATTTCTACATAATAACCATGCCAAAAAAAAAAAAAAAAGAGGATGCAATTCAAAATGTGGCCAATAACAAACATGATATTTGCAATATGAACATTATTAACATAATTATATCCAGAATTATAATAACTATTTTAAAAAAAAAAGAAATCCTTGACGGCAGTACTGATGTGTCCGCAACCAGGAAGGCTGCCAGAGAGTAGGGAAGGTTACAAGGAGACAGTAGTTGATTAGCAGCAAAAAAAAAAGCCCAACGACCTTTTCAATAAATACACACATACACACATATATACACGCTCCCATCTCACAGTCTAAACTCCAATGTGTTGCCTTGAGGAAGCGGACATGGGGCAGGGGCGTCGCTGTGTTTTGTCACTGGGACTGGCTGCATGCTGGACACAGGAGGATGGGAAAGAGCCGGACTGGTCAGTCCCCCTCACCCATCGTTCACCCTCACACACACACTGACTAAAGAGGGTAGGGAGGCTAGTCTGTTAGTCTGTACAAGACAGTTGCTGAGCAAACGCCATCATCCTGATCCACTGTGTGTGCTTGTGTGTGTGCATGCGCGTGTGTGTGTATGCTTGTGCGAGTGTGTTTGTCAGAGCCAGTGCTTAGAACAGCATACTCTGTCTTCTGTTCTTGCTGTTTCCTGTAGGGACAGAGAGATGAGTCAATGACTTGCTGCATCTTAAAATTACATTAAACAATACAAATGTCCATCCCAAAATACAAAAAAAAGCTGCCTCAAAGCCCGTATACTGTAGTTCTTACTATTCAGAAATTAAAAACTGGGCCACTGCTCCACCTTCTGGACAAACAAACACACTGCACCAGAACAGCTCTGACTGTCAATATCATCATTAGCCAAGTTTCTCTTTACATGCACACAGTGCAAGTGAGAGAAAGACGACGAAAAAAAAAAATTAAAAAAATACGAGGATTGATTATTATTTGCTGGTTTGTAGAATTATTTTGTCTCAGCCAGGCTCCACAATTAATCACACCCGAACAGTGCAGAACTGATGCAGAACTGAAGTCAAAACTTATTGTCCATGACACTAAGTGCAGTATTTTTTCTGTCAAAAACATATTCAACAAAGTTTAAACAATTTAGCTGTTAAAATGAAAAAAAAAAAAAAAACAACAAAAAAACAATATTAGTTCATAATTAGTTTGAATTGCCATTTCTATCACCTGCAAAAGCATTTTGCACAAAATCCCTTGTGTCCGTGTGTGTCTATAATATACACACACACACGCTACAGACACACAAACACACACATACCTGTCTCGGGGTATGAGGCATTCCGGTAGCCAGGGTCTCGCTGTAGTTGCACCTCTTTCAGTGTAAATATAGAGATACCTGCAAGTTCAGAGCATAATGCTTACAATAAGTAAATAAATAAATAACCAAACAATCCAATCTAATTAAACAATCAATCTAACAGGACACACCTGGCCAACTAGGAAACACCTCAGTCACATGTTCCAATATTTTTGATCAATTTCCTCATATTTAAATCTAGATGTGTTACACAACTTAAAACATGGCACCTTTTGTTTGAACCCACCCATGTTCTAAGTTGTTTAACACATCTAGTTTTAAATAGGAGAAAATGAAAGCTGAATTTCTAATCCATTGTCTCACTCATCTTTTGATCTGAAACCCAAATGTCTTCATTGTATAGCAAAAACAAAAGAATTGGCCTTGCTATTCCAATACGTTCAAAGGGGACTGTGTGTACACACACACCTGCAAAACAAACTGTGTGTACTCTGTGCATGGGGTGTGTGTGTGTGTGTGTGTGTGTGTGTGGTATGTGTTGTGTGCAGTGTTTTTTTTTTTTTGTTAAACTCACTCTCAGGCAGTGTGTGCACGCGCATGCCCAGACTCTTGAAGTAAGAGTGTTTCATTGAATCATCAGCAGAAATTCGTTTCTTGGACTCGTACTAGAAAAAAAGAAGCAATGAGTAAGGCAGATCTCAGCCATATGACATCACCCAGAGTTGTGAGACACACAGTGTGTGTGTGTGTGTGTACGACTGTATGTGGTTCACACCTAAAGTGCTTACCTTAAGAAATGACAACAACAACTCAATTCCTTCAGTGTCTAGCCTGTGAAAAGGGAGAGAAAGAGAGAGGGAGAGAAATGGAGGATAAGGGTGAGACTCAGTGTGGTGACCACCAGTGGAGTGACAAATTAGAGTGGCAAATGAGAGGAAGGAAAAGAACAGCCTCGAAAAATTCCACAGGATATCCTGCCGTACTGGCACATACACATACACGCATACAGGTCATGGTCACTAGCGGCAAGTGGTAAGATAAACAAGGACAGTGACAACACAGGAAAGCTTAACTCAAGTTCCATAATTTCATCTAAAGTTCCCTTTAGACTTTAATACACGCTGGCAAGCAGTCATTTCAGAACATGAGCGCCAAACTGCCATCCTGTAATTTGGGCAAATTCACGATGTTGAAAAGCCCATCGATAAACTGAATGATCATAGAGAACTTAATGGACATAAAGGAAGACGAGAAGTTGCTTAAAAATACACCCACAATCCATTATTTATACCAGGACTATTTATTATTTATTAATTTATCTCAAGAAACACTTTAAGCATCCTATACTCATCATTTTGTTTGATTTTTCATATAATTACTCTATAATAAGCCTTAAAGATGGGAAATGTAAAGGAGTATAGGAGATCACCCCTTTACGCACACACACACACACACACACACACACACACACACACACACACACACACACACACACACGCACGCTGACACACAAGTGTACCTCGGTGCATGGTTGATGAAGGGCTGTGGTTTGTATTTGGGAAAGTTGTAGGATTTGAATTCCTCGATAGATGAGATTCCTGGCCAGTTGTCCTCCGTTGGTGTACCTGCAGCACAAACCACAACAGCCATGTAGCACTTATCAACACTTAATTACTTTTAATCTTTATAGGGTTTTTTAAGATTAAAACCATCTCCATCTCCACTCACTGTATTGGTTAATTTTTTTTAAGAAATGTGGACCTGAAACTCTGTTATTATTGAACATGCAACAGGTAAGTGTTACTGCATCATAACTGCATCATTTCAGACGCAGGTTGTGAAAGATACTGCTCGTCTCCTCCTCTGACACTGATTTACCAGGGAAAGGCACATTTACCAGCACATACTGGGTTGGATGCATTTCTAATTTGGATATTAATAAAATCTATCATTTTAAGATCCTGGAATTAGAAAATTTTATATAACTGTGTTAAGGAGATATGTTAATATTTTATTTACATTTCATATAGATTACAGGTTTTACACCAAAATATTGCTTAAAATATTGTGTTCAAAAGATAAAGTCAAAAAGGTGTATCTACTTCAGAATTGTCAGAGAACCTTACAATTGCATGGTTGTGATTTTTTTGTGACACTACATCAACAAAACCTTTTACTCTTCACTATAAAACACTTCTGCTTTCAAAAAAAGTTTTGAGCAACTTAATGTCATTTTTCAAATTACGTTAAAGGAATGTGAATAACTAGCATGTCCTAGCATTTTCAAATATATATCATGTAGTCAGAAGAAATTAGTTTCACTCAAATTAATTACTGATGGAGATGTGTGATTTAATCTAGCACTCAGCAAGCAAAAGCTGAGCAAAATAACTCAGTCCTGTGTGTGTCAGCCAGCTACACTTTTAGCAGCCAAAAGAGCAGGCACACATGCCACAAAATTCGAGTGTGGTTGACAGAGACCTTATTTGAATGTGCCACTGTGTCTCAGCCTACTGCTAACTACAGCAATTTCGGTCAAAAACAGGACAAAAATAAAGCACCATAAAGCACTCTCACAAATAAACTCTGTTGCTGGCCAGCATTTGGTAAAATTACTGCACCATAGGATATAGGCTACCAGTTATAACTTAATATTATAACTGGCTATTGTGTTTTGCAGTCATTAAGTTATTTCCTGTATAAACAAGGTGTTATTTTTGTTGCATTTTTTCTTAAAGATTTCTAATCTCTAATTTCTAACCTCAATAAAATGTTAATGTTGAGCAGACCCAGATAATAAGCTCCTACCCATTTATATTACTGAAGTTCACTGAGGTTACTACCTGCACGTCTGGTCTATGTTTGCCAGGTCAACATAATTTTTGGTTACCTTCCAACCTCATAACGTTGCTGTTTGTTTTTAGAGCAGGTAAACACCACCTCCAGCACGTAATGTCTGGCAGAAAAATGTCTGTGTCCATCGTAATGTCTCGATTTTAAAGTATGCATTTCATCATGAAGGCTACCGGTTACCCAATTTAACTTCAGGGACATTGTGTGTGTGTGTGTGTGTGTGTGTGTGTGTGTGGTTATATATAAATATATATATTTGTGTGTGTGTACATAATGTGTACATACCCAATAGCCTGAAAATAAGATGCAGTTCATCCTCCACTGTGGAGCCTGGGAAAAGTGGCCGACCAGCAGCCATCTCATAGAATATACATCCAACACCCCTATACAGACAGACAAGATACATCACACACTCACAAGAGTTACTTAAAAGTCTTTAAGGGTTTTTCTCCCTTTGCACAAATTATTGGAAATTCTGAGCTATGCCTTTTTTATTTGTCATGGCTCCAACAATACAGGTTCCAGTTTTGTTTTTTTCACAAATGCAGCAGGAACAAACAGAAATATTTTTTTCTGATCACACCAGATGCTGACCTCATGAAGATTTCTGTTGTGTTTACAACATGTTGCTGTGTTATTTAAGTTTCATTACATCTTTAACAGCTGGCTGAAATTAACATCACTTTAATTTGCTCACAGTGTGGATTATTACAAAATGTAAGAAATCACTCGTGTCCCTTTTGGTTAGTAATTTCGTGCAGCCAATTAAAGATATTAAATAAGTCCTTGTGGATTTGTTGTTACGGTAGAAATGGGTCAATAAAATAAAATTACATTAATATACACCAATCAGCCATAACATTAAAAACACCTGTCTAATATTGTGTAGGTCCCCTTGAGGCATGGACTCCACAAGACCTCTGAAGGTGTGCTGTGGTATCTGGCACCAAGACGTTAGCAGCAGATTCTTTAAGTCCTGTAAGTTGCGAGGTGGGGCCTCCATGGATCGGACTTGTTTGTCCAGCACATCCCACAGATGCTTGATCAGATTGAGGGGTATTTGAAGGCCAAGTCAACACCTAGAACTCTTTGTCATGTTCCTCAAACTATTCCTGAACAATTGTCACTGTGTGGCAGGGCGCATTATCCTGCTGAAAGAGGCCACTGTCATTAGGGAATACCGCTGCCATGAATAGGTGTACTTGGTCTGCAATAATGTTTAGGTAGGAGGTACATATCAAAGTAGCATCACACTGCCTGAAGATGTGATTCATCAGACCAGGCCACCTTCTTCCATTGCTCCATGGTCCAGTTTTGATGCTCACATGTCCATTGTAGACACTTTTGGCGGTGGACAGGGTCAGCATGGGCACTCTGACCGGTCTGCAGCTACGCAGCAAGCTGTGAAGCACTGTGTGTTCTGACACCTTTCTATCAGAGCCAGCATTAACTTTTTCAGCAATTTGTGCTACAGTAGCTCTTCTGTGGGATCGGACCAGACGGGCTAGCCTTCGCTTCCTACACGCCTCAGTGAGTCTTGGGTGCCCATGACCCTGTCGCCGGGTCACCGGTTGTCCTTCCTTGGACCACTTTTGGTAGGTACTAACCACTGCATACCAGGAACACTCCACAAGACCTGCTGTTTTGGAGATGCTCTGACCCAGTGATCTTTACGGTCGCCCATTTTTCCTGTTTCCAACACATCAACTTCGAGAACTGACTGTTCACCTGCTGCCTAATATATCCCACCCCATGACAGGTGCCATAGTAACGTAATAATCAATGTTATTCACTTCACCCATCAGTGGTTTTAATGTTATGGCTAATCAGTGTAATCCTGTCATTTGTAACCAGCACTACACTCAGAGAGAGGATGTAGAAAAACTGGCTTCTGGCCAGTCAAGTGAAAATTCCACACCAATGCGGTCTAACTTTGCTTTATTATTGTCATGCAATTTTTAATTATAATTTAGCATCCCAAGGTGCATGCATACAGTATGATTGCATATAAGGATTATAAGATGATAATGCTAAGCTTCTGCATAGACATATACAGACACACTCACCACATGTCGATCTGCGTGGAGTATTCAGAAGAGCCGAGCAGCACATCGGGAGGTCTGTACCACAGAGTTACAACTTCGTTTGAGTAGGTCTTAGTGGGGACAGATTTGGCCCGGGCCAGACCTGCAATATACACGAATCCAAAGGAAAAAAAATGAAGCAATCCAAATACAACAATCACTGCTTTCAAAAATGGTCCACAATATCCATGTGAAAACAACTCTAAAGCTCTGCGTGCAAGAATACAGCGTACCAAAGTCTGCCAGCTTGAGCTCCCCTCTCTCATTGATGAGGAGGTTCTGTGGCTTCAGGTCCCTGTGCAGAACCTTACGTCTGTGGCAGTATGCCAGTCCTCGCAAGATCTGAAACAGGAAAATCTAAAACCAAAACATAAACCAAGGCTTGGATACATGTTTTTGAACCATTAGAAACAACCTTTAAAAACAAAACCCAATAAATCCTCGTAACACAGACTTCTTAATAAAAATCCACTACTTATTTTGATAGGTATGCAAAGGGCTTTATTTTAATCATATTCAGTAATATGGTGTAATACGAATCCTCACAGAGTGAAAACATTCGCTGCTACCAGTAGTACTCTAGAAACCACACAGTTACTGATGCTTAGACAGGTTTTTTAGCTTTTTGCGAGAAACAAAATATAATGTCCCCATAATATTAAGAATATATCACAATTCTTAGAAGGTAATGATATGTGGCTAGCCTCGTTAAAGAAATGTTTTCAATGTTAGAAACAAATAGTGCAGTTTTTATATGTACATCTGTATCAGGCAAAAGATCTTCATTTTATTACAAAGGATAAGAAGAATGTGTGTGTGTGTGTGTGTGCGTGTAGGGGCTTGTACCTTAACATTGTGCATGCTCATGATGTTCCCACAGTCATCCATGTACTGCTTCAGATCCTTATCCTGAGGAATATAAAGGCATTTGTATAACAAGGAAAACTCAACAGGGCAACATGCTTGGAAGGCTCTAGAAAGGAGGGTTAAGTGGCTCTCTTACCAGGTACTCAAAGACAAGTGTGAGGGATTTTTCTGTGTGGACGATGTCATGAAGCGTAACAATGTTGGCGTGCTTCAGGTCCTTCAGTAATGAAACTGAGGCAGAAGGGAAGAAAAAATTTCATTCATTTACCGGCACTATAGAGTATGTGTTGATAATGAGCAGTAAACTATTAGGCCCAGAATAATTCAAGTGAAAGACTCTCACACTGATTTGTTTTATTATTACAGCCTTTGAGTGTTTGTCTTTGCCTTACTCAACACAGGAACAACAGCTGATAAGCTCATGATTGACCACTGAATAGTTGTATAGCATGCTTGGCTGATATGTTTGTCAGCTGACATGCATTGTGAAGAAGTGTATATGTGCTTTTAATAGTCTTTCGTCTTTCCTTTATTTTTTGCAGGCACCATTATGTAGCCACAGACACAGACCTGAAGAGCATGGTACATTAAACCTTCTTAATGAGGACACACAGTGTGACGGATGTTGCGCAGTATTCCCGAGCAGCCATGGTGCTCTAGTTTTTTGTTTGGAGTTTAACTCCAAAACTAGCTCAGAGCTCAAGGATATTGACATGAGGTGCATATTTCCAGCTAATTTAAGCCTAATTTCTGTCACGTAATTGTTGTCAGATATTTTGCACAGTTAATCACTTATTTTGCCCTGGTCATGAAAAAGTAAACGCTTCCTCTTGTGAAAGTGAAAAGATTAACAGGTAGCATTCCATACATTCGTCAGCTGCTTAGGTGGCACGTTCATGTGTATCATGGTTTAAGGCAGATACGAATATGGACAAGATTGTTTAAAATTGTCAACATGCCACAGGTGGTACTGTGCTACTGAATTCTCAAATCAGACTGGTGTTAATTTTTTTTTATATAATTATTTTTATATCTCTGACAATATTGTGGGCTGTAACTAAGTTGCTCAGTAATGAAAAGTTAGCAAATTGCTGCAGACTATAAAAGTAAAAAAAAAAAAAAAAAAAAAAAAACACACACCCATTGTCAAAGGTCTTTAAACAGCTTGTATAGTCACGAAGAATTTTGTGATTTTGGATGGGAAATCCCTACCAACAAAACAGTACATCTTAAGGAAAAACAGGGGTTTCTTTACCCTCTCTAATGGCTGTGCAAGGTGCCCCTTCCTCGTGCTCTAACCGGATCTCCTTCAAAGCTACCAGGTTGTCCGTCAGTTTGCTCCGGCCTTTGAAAACTGTGGCATATGTTCCCTAAAACAATCACATTGAGTAAGAACAACTGGGTATGAAAATAACAAAGGATATCTAGGTTACAGGTTACAGCGGTCACAGGTATCATCATACACTGCAAATAAACACTTAAATAAGCCTAAGTTAGGTTTCATGGATCTTTAGTTCAAAAATGTAATATGTTTTCAAACATGTTTGTAAATGCAGCAATGGGAGACAAAGTCATAGGAGTCTCTTACCTCTCCAAGCTTGTCCAGTTTGATGTAGGTCTCCAGTTTGCCAAAGCCAATTTCTGACTGAAAATGGAGAGAATGTGTCATTAATAAGCTGTAGCTGTTGTAGAACGGGCTTGCACATGCTGAGCAGACCTTATCACACATACACATGTTTAGTGTGTGCTTAATGGCCCTGATATCAGCAGCCAATTTCACTTCACTGACAAGGGAATTAATCCTACTCCAAACAACTGCACAAGTCTCCAGTCAAGCAAAGAGCACCAGGGGGCGCTAGAAGATAAACAAGAACAAGAAAAGGCACACTTCATTTTTGTTCCCCTGTATTCACGTACACTGTGGGAACGACGGAGCCAGATAATGGGCAAGAACAATGGATGCCAAGAAAACACAGACACCAGGGTAAGGGAGTCTTTCACATGCAAAACCTGCTAGGTACACAAAGAACAGTACGAGAGAGAGAGAGAGAGAGAGAGAGAGACAGACAGACAGACAGAGACAGAGACAGAGAGAGAAAGTGTGTGTCTGTCTGTGTGTGTGTTTGCGCTTAGGGACTAGGCTGCCTAGGACATGCCGCTCACTTTCAGCCTGGTGTTAGCTCTCTCCACGCACAATAGTAGGACTAAGTTTTGCTTCCAGTTATGACCGTACAGCTACACATTTGTAAAGAAGATGCTGTTACTGGCTTTGGTGTGTCAATTCAGGTATTTCTATATCAGCCGCTTTCATCTGGTAGTCCTGCATTACAAAGCATGTGAAGATGCAACGGGTACAAGTACAACAGGCAGTTTGACTATTAATGAGCCTCAATTAAACATTACTGTAAAATATAAATTGCACAAAAACTCAGCTTCAGAGAGAAGTGATTCACGAGAAGATACCAGAGAGTTGTATAGAACATTCCTGTTTCTGTGTAAGCAAAAGTTTTTTAAAAGTATTTTAAATATTATAAGATATTTGCATGAATATTGTGGCATACATAAATATAAAGTGGCACTTTATACTGACTGTAGCAGGCCTTATATTTAATTTAACTAACCTGTGGGATTGTACAGTACAGTACACAGACAAAGTGGTAGGACAACACATCCATTATTTCATAATTGCAAGAAACATTTTTACCTTAATTCACTAAATATGGTAAGTAGTAGCAGTCAAACAGACATTATTTTTTTCTACTGCAGAGAGCAAAGAAAACACCAAAAGGAACAAGGAAGTACCTGTAACCTGCCTCTCATGTCAACCTAATCCCATCCAATTAGGGCTAGAGATACCAATATATTTAACCAATACTCAGAGCTGGAGTAGTCTTTTTCAGTCTCATGATTCCACAGATGTTTTCTTCATATAACAGAGAACACTTGACTTTAGGTAACTGCTGGTATTAGCACCATTTCAGACATGCATTTTCAGCACAGACCTGTCACACACTTCAGAAAAACATTTCATACAGTGGCTGCCAAAGATGTATGTGGTCTAACAGACCAGGTACTGTAAGGCTGGTAGTTAATCATGTGAAACTAAGCCCATGTTGTGCAGGCTGGATTATTTGAAGGGGAACCAACTTAGAGTACATCAACAACACCAGGAGACTCAAGTGATGTCACATATTAATGAATGCATGACTCATGGCTGTGTCACTGTTTCCACTTAAAACCACTCTAAAGGTGGCATGCCACATCACAAGCCCTTATGTCAAACAGGAGACTTGTTCTGGCAGATACCCCAGAGTGTATGATGAGAGTTGCTATGCAACTTATGGCTCTCTCTGTGCCGTGTTCAGTTACAAGGAGTGAATTATAAACCAGCTGAAACAGAATAACGCAAATCATTAAAACTGAAACAACTGTAATATTTCTTGCTTTATTCAAAATCGTTCTTAAACATGTACAGTACTGTGCAAAAGTCTTAGGCACCCTATGTTTTTTGTTAGTACAAACTTTGTTATAGATTTTTATTTGATGACTTCTACATTATCAAGTCAGTACAAAAACGTTAGATTTCCAAACATTAGTTTTCCAGGACAAAATTAAATGTTACAAGAAAATGTTTGTATGTCAGTAAAGAAAGCAGCAGATTCCATAAGAGACACTTTTCAGACAAAAAAAACATAATGAAGGCTGCTGGGTTTCGCTGCAGAAATAAGAAGCGAGTCGACAGTCAAAGTCTCCAGAAGAACTGTGGCTGCTTCTGCAAGATGCTCAGTAACACTTACAGCTCATTTCCTTATAAAACTGCACACACTGCACCTGAGACTCCTTTTTTTTTTTTTTTTTTTTAAAGCAAACGGTCATCACACCAAATATTAACATTGTTTAATTTATTAATGTTTACTTTTAATTTCATTATTTGTGAAAGCATTGTTTCTCTGCAGCATTTCTTTGCATGTGCCTTAGCTTTTTGCACAGTACTGTATATATGGACAAAAATTTGCCATCACATCCTTTTTTTTTTTTTTTTTGGAATTGTGCTTCACAAGTGTTCCAGTTCTTAACGAGTGACGGGATTAGTGAAGAAAAAAAAAAAATTTATTCAATTCTCCTTTTTTTCACACTTTTAAGGTTTACATTTGACTCACCCTCGTACAAAATGCAAGATCTCCATCTTTACTCTTACATGTTTTGCACAAAGCGCATTTTTTGCCCTATCTAGCAAAAAAGGAATTACCTTTGAGCCTTTAATGAGGTCCACTGAGCTTTAAAACGAAATGAAACACTACATAACAGCAGCGTTAGCCCACACTGTATGGTAATACTTTGGAAACAGTTTAGAGAGGAATGAATCTGCATGTCTCTCAGGAAGTTCTGACATGGTTGTGTTTGTGTAGATATTGTGTGTTAGTATGCTTTCTAGTTGTGGCAATCATTTCGCTGTGCAGCGATGCAATTATAATGGAAATGCGATTTTTGTGGCGCTTGATATTTTTTAATTAGCCACTTGCTGCTTTTTCATTAGACAAGTTTGGTAAATGGAATAATAATGCATTTATGCCTAATTTTATGTAAAAGTCCAACTATAGTGCTGTGTACACTGACGCAGAATCGTCTAAGATCTGAATGCTTTAAGAATAATTAATAATAATTTTTCTATTGTAAACCGATAGCAAGGAATAAAGAATACAGTAACATGCATATCACTCACCAGTGAGGCCCTGCGTGATCGGCGGCTGAGTGGCTGGTCGAAGGGGGGGCTGCTCAGCTGCAGTTTCTCCAGATAACCATCAGGAATCCGAATATCAGCAGGTAGAGACAGGCGCTTATTCACGTCCTAACAACGTGAACACATACGCACAATTGTCTGTACTTGGAGCAACATCAATGGTTATCAATGTATTTTTTAATACTCTTTCTGCCCTAACACATGGAACTTTTTTGTCAAACACCCATGATGAAACCTGTCTGCATGTTTTACATATATTCAAAAACATGTTTTCAGTTTTACTCCAAACTATATGCGTGGTGTGCAGTTACACAATCTAAACAGCAGAGGGTAAAAACTACAACTAACACGTACATTATTCACTCCTGAAAACCAACTCATCACTGAGACCAGCAGTAAGACTTAATAATGGTATAAATTCGCAGGCAAAATGACCATTTTAATGACTCACTTACGTTAATTTTATGATCATGCAAAGCTGGACGTGAACTTACATTGTATTGAATCACATAGAACCGAAAGTCAAAGTTCACTTTGCTGCATGAAAAATCCCTGCATTTCAACACAAACATGTAAGGAGACCAAAAATACTAGCACTGCAAACCTTTAAATTCTTTAAGACACTGGCACCCCAAAAACATTGCCCTTGTTATGGAATGAAAACATAGTGATGCAGAATGATGAAACAGGAAAGAGAAGAACACGAGAAATGGGGCGTGACAATGAATTGGTGCAATGAAGCAGAAAAAAGAAAGAGTAGATCTGGAGAAATCCCTCCACCTACCCGACGCTAAAAATAAGACTTTCAGCTGTGACACGTCTCCACTCCATCTGTGGTTATTCAGGGCAATACCCACACGCTGTACATGCCTGTATAACACGCACATGTACTGTGCCTTGCGAAAGTATTCACCCCCTTGGTGTTTTTCCTGTTTTGTCGCATTATAACCTGGAATTAAAATGGATTTTTTTTTTTTTTTTTTTTTTTGCCTACCACTTTGAAGGTGCAAAATATTTTTTATTGCGACACAAACAATAATTAAGAGCAAAAAAACAGAAGTCTCTTGGGCTATGTCTCTATTAGCACATGCCACAGATTGTCAACTGGATTGAGGTCTGGGTGTTGACTAGGCCATTCCATGACATTTAAATGTTTCCCTTTAAACTATACCAGTGTAACTTTAACAGTATGTTTAGGGTCATTGTCCTGCTCCAAGCTAAACCTCCCTCTTGATCTCAAATCTCTGGCAGACTGAAACAGGTTTTCCTCCAGAATTGCCCTGTATTTACTGCCATCCATCTTTCCTTAAATCCTGACCAGTTTTCCAGTCCCTGCTGATGCTTCCATCACCATGCTTCACTGTGGGAATGTTGTTCTCGGGGTGATGGGAAGTGCTGGATTTGTGCCACTCATCTGATCACAGAACCTTCTACCACATCTTTGGTGAATCTGCTACATGCTGTTTGGCAATCTCCAAACGTGTTTTCTCATTTTTTTGATGAATTTCTTTGTTGAGTCTCTGATTAATGCCCTCCTTGCCCAGTCTGTGAGTTTTGATGGATGGACTTCTCTTGTCAGGTTTGTAATGGTGCCATATTCTTACCATTTTGTTATAAAGGAATATTTTTTTTGATAACCCAACCCTGATCTATACTTCTCCACAACTTTGTCTCTGACCTGTCTGGAGAGCTCCTTGGTCTTCATGTTGCTTGCTTAGTGGTGTTGCAGACCCTGGGTCCTTTCAGAACAGGTGTATTTATACTGACATCATGCAACAGATCATATGACACTTTTATTGCACACTGCTCAACATTAATCAACTAATTATGTGATTCTGAAGTTAATTGGTTGGACCAGATCTTATTTAGGGTTTTCATAGCAAAGTGGGTGAATATATATTTACTCACAACTTTTCAGTTTTTACATTTTTTTTTTTTTTTAACAAGGTATTTTTTTTCAGTCCATTTCAACAATTTTGACTATTTTATTAGGTCCATTACATAAAATCCAAACAAAAATCCATTTTAATTCCAGGTTGTAATGCAACAAAACAGGAAAAACACCAAGGGGGTGAATACTTTCACAAGGCAATATACACACACTCACATGAGCTGCTTCTACCTGCTGGGATCCCTGCAATCAGATGCCATAAGTATGTCTAGTACAAAGAAAGCAGTCTGTACACTTCAGTCAGAGGCCTTAGGTTTGGTGAGTTTGTTTATTTAATAAGAAGAAGATTAGAACCTAAGGCTCTTGTCAGTAAAATAATTATAAAACTCATAAAAGAAGGCCATGCTTTCTCAGAAAAACCTGGTCTATCCACTATGGAGTATTCATGCACTATTACAAGCAGGACTATTCACGCAGCAATATATTAGCATTACACTAGACTCCTATTAGGTGTTAATTTATTTCAGTGCTTACCATCTTCTCATTCTTATATCATTATCTGACTTGTGTTTTAAAAAAATCTGACCTGCTTCTTCAGTCCAAATTTCCTATCCCTTGATATTTTTGTGCTTACTGCCAAGTGTTAGTGCTTAAAACCAGTGGTGTAGTCTCTAATGAAAAACCACATCTCAGATTCAAGAAAAAAATCTGGCGAGATCTACATGCAGGTGATTTGCATAACCTGAATGGGGTGCCCCAGAAAATCAACTTAAGCACGAGTAACCAGATTCTGAATATGAGTAACTTGCCTCTTTCTCTGTGCGCTTGTGTTGTTTGACCAGACGTGACCAAAAACGTCTCTCATATACATAAAAGGAGGAATAATCTTACCTCCATGGATATGCGGCGATGTGTCCTGGTGCGGAGACACACTCCAGTGGGTGACTGAACCTCGTCTGAAGATGTTCCTGATGCCTGATCACTCTCACCATCAGATCCCATCTTTAGGTTCTCGTGGACTATATCTGTATATACAGAGAAAAATGAAAATCAGTATTGTGAAATAAATACATGCTGTAATCTCTTCTAACATGCACTTTCATCAACCCAACAGAGGTAGGCCTGTCTAAATTCTATAGACGTTTCTAAAATTTTGATGGGATCTAAATATAGTGTAGTACAGTACATATGGAGCTTTACTATGTTTTTAATGTCTGCATTAACTAACTGATTTTGCATGAACTTTTGGGTTTGTCTCTGGCAGTCTTGGATAGCACTGATTTGGGCAACAGTACAAGCGTGTGTATACTCTCCCTAATCTCACCATTTCAGGAGAAGACGTCATTTATTCCCTCTTATTACTTTAAAACACAATCAAAAGCTAGCCTATGTACACATACACTCACACTCGGACTCTTTAACCATTAGATTTTTGCCATTTCTGTTATTTTTTTGTCTCAAAGCATGTCTCCAATAACTACAATCATTCTGATGCAATGCCAATCATATAAAATCATACATTCCATGCATAAAGCACCAACTGTTCATCGAGACATTATCTGTGGATCATGCAGGAAGCCTTTCAGAGGAAGGATACAACGTGTGTCATTTTGCGCAGACGATCTTGTGCTTGCGCGTGTGTGTGGGGTGTATATTCATATCCTCAGACCTTCTCTCTTACATAAAAGCATTATGTTTGTAGGGTAGCAAAGCATGGTGCTGACCAAACGGATAAATTCTGATATAATCAGGGTTTTAGAAATCTCTCGACTCTACATATCCCACATAACACAGCAGACGGCAGGGATTAGGGAAAGGCCAACTCGCTCAACCTGCTGAGTGTTTCGTTGTGTGTGGGAGGGAACGTGAAGTTGAATGAGAAGTTACAGTGCTGTCGAGGAGGCAAGGTCAGACTGGTGGAGTGAAGGTGCGGCCGCTGTGATCCTGAGCGGCACTTTTATGGAGGGCTTTTTCTCTAGAGAATATAGTGTTCCAGCCTTTTATCCGAAGGACGGCGTGAAAGAGTGCATAACCTTAGGGGCAACCATTACAGCATCCAGCTGCCCTCGCCTTGTCTCCGATTACCCCCAGAGGGGAAGGGAGGAGACTGGTGGGAAGAGGAAAGGAGATGAGAGGACAGGAGCCCAGCATGATAAGGCAGCTGTTTCACTGAGACCACAAACTAATGGGTGAAGCCAATTAGAAGTGAGAAAAGGGAGACAGGGCATGTGTGTGTGTGTGTGTGTAAGCATCTCACACTTACTAGCAGGGTTTTTATTTAGTACAGAATATGCCTTTTTTTCATAAGGGTGTATAATAGACAATCAAGACAAAGGAAATGAGATTTACTCAGACATACTTATAGGCAAATAAAAAAATTCCAAATCATGTTAACACAGGAACATGTTGCATCTTGATGGACTTCTGTAATCATGATACATTATGAAACAGTTACATCTTTGCCAGATCCACTGCACTCTAGAGTCCACTGCACATACACAGTGTTTATAAGTCTCCTGGCCTGTTTTTTTCCGTTTAGCTTTGTATCTAGCTTGTATCAGTCGACCTGCATCGCCGATCTTCTCACATCACAAGACCCGTGTACATTTTCATTTGTAAAAATCAAACACATTTGGATTTGGGGGTCTCAACCCAATCTGCAGCTAGGTTAGAGGGCTTAAAATGAACTTGCTTAGCCTCTCATATCCTCTCATATCTTATCTAAACTGGGGGGGACCTCGTTTCTGATTGATGTCCAAGCTGGAAATTCACTTCCGATTCTAAAAATATGTCAGAAAGAAATACTCAGATTTACCCACACATGCTATAATTGCAGTGGTTGATCACTTATAGCTTTGCAAATGAAACTAAGCACTGCACCTCTGCACAGTATTTTACAATATTGTGAATAAAGTAATTCAGCAAGCCAATATTCCAAACATTTGAGTACAATTTCACCTGTTTTCTAAACTTATACTTCATGAGGAGGAATTTTGAACACAGTGATTTGCTAGCATAGCAAGCATGACTGGATAGAAATGCTTTACTTCTTTATTTTGTTAATTGTTATATGTAGCTAAAACACCAGGAAGATATTACATTACTATAAAGTCACAAGGAGTTAAATGGGGAATGTGGAATTATGAAAGAATAATCATGGTAGGGCATATATATTTACTTATAGTCATACACTACCATAAAAGAACAATAACAATCACTAGTTAACAATGCTGCTGACTTTTTTGACTAGGACCCATTGAGCTTATGCTCAATTTTTTAAATACTTTTTATATTAATTACAATTCTAACTATATTTAAGACAGATAAATATTTAAGACAGATAACAGACAAATATTTAAGACAGATAATCATCCCATTATTTTTAATAAAACTAAAAGACTGACATTTTATGAAAATAATAGCTATGCTGTGCAAACCTCTACAACAAATATAGGCTGTTGATGCTATTAAAATTTGAAACATCTCTGACATATGCATACTGGACTCAGGCTCAAGCTACTGAAAGTGTGAAAGCGTGAAAGACATGATATGCGAGTGATGACAGGATGGATTTACAGCTGAAAAATTTTACATGCTGCTTAAAGTGCTACGAATTAGCTTACAGTAACAGCTTTCTTGCTCTCTCTCACCAGTCGCTCACCATCACAACCAGGGAACTCTCAATTTCTCAGCCTGTCTTCTATAAGAAGCTTTCCAACACTCCTCCATGTCCTCTTTTCTGTTGAGCATAGATGCTGCTGTGCTTTCTCAGGTGTTATAACCACCAAGAACATGCAAGTAGGTCAAACCTCTGCTCTCAGCCCTCATGCCATCAGACTGGTTTATCAGAGACAATCGACATTAGAAGAAGTATAATACTCTGTTTCTCACACGTGTGTGCCAAGTTTTTGTCTGACATCAATGGTGACAGATGATAATGGCGGTGTAGGAGAGTCAAGCACGTCTGGACATGTCTGTCTCTTTTGAATAATGGCTGTGGGAAGGGAAACCACACACACCAACACACTTTGCAAGCAACAGAATGGCTGTGACAAACTTCCTGCTGCCTCACCTTCAAGAAGCCTTCTGACTCATTTCCTGTTAAGTAAGCATGCTCATACTGTGACTGAAATTCCCTCACAAGAACCAGATTTCAGCAACTGATAGACATAGCAGCAGAGTAACAGCCTCACGAGGAGCCAAAGGTCTGTTACTCTGAGACTTTGATTTTTAACCAAAGACAGTTAAACAATGTAAAGTGGCTTACTGTATGAAAAAGTGGCACTGGTAAACCATTAGGCATGTGCATAGATACACTCAGAGTCCCTGTCCTTTTTCCTCTTCAGACTCAGCAAGAGCTTCTTGGCCAAGGTTTATACTATGTGTATTTCAAATAACCCCTGGGCTCGCAAAGAATACGCACCGATTCTTGAGCTCTGTAAGGGTGCTTTCACACTTTCCCCCCCCTCAAACTCCGATGCCAATTTTACATGTAATTCTACAGGAAGCCAGCTACTTTTGAAAAGTGTTGCCAGCTTATTTATTTATTTTTTTGGTGGTCATAGCAGCACACTTGAAAAACTCAATAAAAGTTTTCAAAAAATGATGATGAAATTTTTTTTTTTTTTTTTTTTAAACCCCCTGACCGATCAGGTTACAGCTCAGGAGACAAGAGAGAAAAACAAACACAGACTGTCAATGGAAAAAAATAGTCCTGTTAGTGAAAGAATAGAACCATTTTTATGACTTTTTACTCAAAAATATTTAACTGCCCATATTCCAGTGTTGGATATTACAAAATTTACAAAATACACTCTGGGAAATGAACTCTGGCAAACAAATAAACAAACCAAAAAAGAAAGCTAATTATGAAAGCATCCTACAAGAGATTCCCTACAAGACATTCTGATCAATGGGTCATTCAGAATATAAAACCTTCAGGTATGCATCTGAATGACTGAGTAAGTTGATCGAGCTCGATCCACATTAAATGGTATAATTCATGGTAAAAGTGTATGTTAAAAGGAAGAATAGCTCCAGAGTGTGCACTTCTGAAGCCAGTTCTCCAGCACCGCAGGTCCTGTGTAAATATCCAAGGTCTTACAAGACCATAATATGTCAGGACCAGCAGTTTGTTATACATTTGTAAATTTGGTCAGCCTACAACAATGACGTTTCAACACAGCTGTGCAATTTTACATTCCCAACTCAATTTAGCAATCTATTTTTTTAATCTAGCAAGTTAATGTAGCTATCTAATGTTTGCAGTGCACTGGCTAGGTAACTAACTTGATTTGTGCATGTATTGTCTAGCATTACTCAAAGTATTAGCTAATGTCCTTTTCCTGGTA
Organism: Pangasianodon hypophthalmus; assembly: GCF_027358585.1. Lineage (NCBI taxonomy): Eukaryota > Metazoa > Chordata > Actinopteri > Siluriformes > Pangasiidae > Pangasianodon > Pangasianodon hypophthalmus. The sequence goes on from NC_069727.1 coordinate 17,138,509, forward strand.
TTGTTGCACAAAAAAAGCGCATTTTTGTTGGAGTTGCGTTTTTTTTTGACGAAAAGCCTCTAATATTTATTGTGTAACACCACCACAAGCTGACCACAGCGTGGTTGCAAAAGAAAATTGGTCTTTTGAGGAAACAATGTTCATATTATTTATTTCTTTTTAAATACTGTAAGACTGGATGAGTGATGGGATATGCATCAAAAAACATTATGATGCAAACCACCAATTCTTCTTATAACTTCCTATGAATGCATCTGGAGTTTCTAAAACTAGATTTGAAACACAACAAAATAAAGTGACTAAAGACTCTGCTAATATGCTGAACTACTTACTGTTAGCTACTTGTTGCACTCTGACAGGACTTACACGCTGTTATCAGCTGATACTGAATACCACTCATTGCAAGTGCATAAATCCTTGGATTAAATGTGACACACATGTGCATGTAGATTTAACAGATTTAACATTTAGGGCACATCTAAACAGTTCATTCAGAATCTACAAACAGAATGAATTCATTAAGTTTTGCAAACCTTTCTGCATGTCTACATGTGAGGTACATGGCTCAAGGCTTGCCTTCATTATTATACAGCGGGTTTAGTTGAATTGGTTTCCAAGTGCTTTGACTTTTTAGAGCAGTACCAGACATATCTTGCTGTATGTTAAGCTTAAAAGCCTCTGAAAATGTTTCTTCCTATATTACCTTGATCTGAAATGAATACATGAAAATCTACCGGGCTTTTGTGAATAATCATGCATCGGGTAACAACCGAACTCACGTGATCTCATCTCATGAACTCATGTTTACCTCTTAGTACTGTTTAAATACGATCTCATTCTTTACAGAAGTTTTAAAATTAGGTTATTAATAAAATTACACATTTAAATCATTTAAGTAATTAAACCATTAAGTCAGACTTTCCAACATCAGGTACTTGTCTATACTAGCCGAATAGAAAGTACAGTAAATATCTGTTAATTAGCAGTGCATTTTCTGTCACGCAGAACAACTTACGTACACGGTCGATTTGTGTTGTTCAAATAAACATGGCAGTGGCAGGTTGTTATTTTGTAGCCCATGCATGTCAACATCCTCAGAGTGGCATGTAGATGAACTTGTTTGAATGTTATTACAATACATTGTTCCTATTACATTACTGCTGTTCCTTCTAGAAGAACCATGTGATCTAATCTGGCTGGATTGGTCTAAACCACTGACTGACTACTACCTTAATATGCTAAATCTCAGCTTTCTTCAAGGAATGTGTTTCACTAGACTACATGCTGTGAATGTTGTGTGAATGTTATGAATGGTGGTGTGGGAAGAGGAGGAATGGTGTGTGTGTGTGTGTGTGTGTGTGTGTCTTTGGTTGGAATGGTGTAGGAGAGTCAGTGCCTATAATCCATTCACTGGAGATAGGATTGATGGATTACCGAGTCTGCTGCCATTGCGTGGCATGGCCATGAAGGAGCTCAAGCTGCCCCCGATGACGCTGTGAGGCCGGCGGAGAGGAGGCTTCTTAAACGAGCCTGTGTACTGGTGCAAGAACGAGTGCATGCTATGAGACGAGGGCGGCCGTCCATTCCTCACTATGGGCTCTGAAACAACAACAAAATATCAGTCAATATAAGTGACATGCATGATGATCTACAAGGTCCATAGAACTAAAAATGTATACAAAATATATGGAACAAGATCATAATTGAACATTGTGATCCTCTGTGTGCGTGTACGTGTGTGAGACTCTAGTAAACACTGTATGACGTATGACTGAAAGAGGATCACCTAACCCACTTATCATATTTCATCTTCACAAAAGCCAATCAGCAGACAGCTGTTGCTATGACAACATTCCCCAGAACAAAGGTATGACTATTGGCACCTGGAAAGCCTTAGGTGATTGGTCCATATCTGTCACCATGACAGCGTTTTACCAATGAACATATCGCAGTCACATGAAGTCACATGTACATGAACCCCGTCAGTCAGTTCATACCAGCACAGCATGTCTCTTTACACAGTATATTTTTCCCCCTTACTTTGGCATTCAGTATACTCAGTGCTTTCCTTTTAACGCTGGTAATATATGGATGAAAACGTTGGGTAATTACAGACGACACTAGTTTTTTAACCACCTACACTTACCAGGAAATTATATGCTCCGATGCTCCTGCATGTCAGAAAAGAGATTATTGGCAAAAAAAAAAACAAAAAAAAAACAGCCAAAGTGGCCTGTTTCCCACCCCATATCCTCTGAGAATAAATTCAAATTTAGAGCACGGTTTGTATGAAAAATTGAGAATGTGAAAGCTGTCATGCGGACCAGGAAGTGCACCGCAGTACCGAACCCGAGACTACCTGTAGGAGGTGGTTTGAGTTTGGTTGCACTGGAACTGTGCCACGATTCCCGTGAATGTGAACGCAACTCGTACTCGAGTCAGCACTTGTTCAGGAAGTAAAGTAACCTGCACATGTTTTAGCCGATGACGACATCATTAGTTTCCAAAACACACGTGTACCATGAGTGGCAGGGGAATGTTGTGGGACACAGAAGAGGTGAGATGTCTTATTCAGATATGGGGAGAAGAAACCATACAGGAGCAGTTCAACAAAACTCACAAGAATGCAGATGTTTTTGTTAAGCGCAGAACTGTCTGGGTTCAACAGAACAAGTGAGTAAAAAAAAAGCTTCTTCAGCAATACTTAAAAACAAGATACTAAATAATAATAATAATAATAATAATAATAATAATAATAATAATAATAATAATAAAATGGTGAGTCACGTTGGGTTTTCCATGCGCGTTTGTGATGACGTAAGATGAATTCAAATGCACTCGGGGTTCTAGAGAATCAAGTGAGTCTGAAACCAGACCAACACTGTGGAGGGCCCCGGGAACAATCGCACTCGGATTCAGACCGCAGCAAACGTGCCCAATGTGAAAATCACCTTAAATAACTGGAGCAGCGCTAGCTTTCATCTGCAAGGAGCAAGTTGTCTAGGCTGTTAACCTTCGCAAACAGTTTATTTTCATAATCAGCTTGAAAGTTCATCTGAAATTTAATTAAAAAAAAAATCTCCATGTGTAAACGTACGTCAGAACAGAGAAAAATGTGTGAAGTCCATTCAACGGAAACATGCAAATACCGACAATGACTGGCATTACAAATTGTCTAAGACTGAAAAGTAATATCTAGGTCAGATGAGGGGTGGCAGGGGCTTCCAACTATAATTTTTTTGTTAGATGAAAGAATTTGCAGAACAAATTCTTCTTCTCTACATTTGTTCGGCAAAGACGTCTGGAGAACGTTCTGCTGAGATTGAAGAAAAAAAAACCTACCTTTTATGCTCTGACAGGCCTCATGAGCATTTCATTGTTGTTACAGCTGTTAAGACTGACATTAACTACCACTTGCACGAGCATTAATTATGTAAACATCCATTAAAAAGTCCTCTGCCCTCCAGCTTTATTGGAACCTTTCATGAAAATGAACAAAAATGATTGTAGAAAATAAATATTACACATAATTATTCAAATTTGCCACTCAAATAAAAAGGACAAACTTTGTATTAACAAAATTATTCTCATTAATAATATTTTTAAAAAGTATTTTCTCTCAAATATCTGTGTTGAATTATTGACACCTTTAAGGAACATTTTAAAAGATATCCAAACAAGCTGTTTCTTGAAAATCTTATTTTTCATTTGGTCTCAGTCCCGGGGCTATAAATATGAAAACTGCATGCATGGAAAATCTCTTTGTTGTCCATTACCATCAACTTTCAACACAAAAGAGACAGTTGGTTGTTGGATATAGAAAAGGTAACAGATATTTCAAAATACCATTAAGCAAAATTAGGGCCATTTAAAAAAAAAAAAAAAAAAAAAATAATAATAATAATAATAATAATAATAATAATAATAATCACATGTGAAACTTACCAGGAATTGACTCAAATTGTTGTTTTAGTGGAACAAAACATCACTTTTTGCATTAAAAACATGTTTAAATAAAACTATACAAAGTCTCTGTATGTTTAAGATCAAAACATCCCTTATATTTACAGTGCATTATTCTTCTGATATGTTATTTAACAACATGGTGCACAGGGGAATGTGGTATTTTTTTTGTCAAGTGTCTGGAGATGATTCCAGAAACTTTGTTTTGACACGGTGTAAATCAGTACCCTGTCTTTAGCGAAGTACTACATACTAGCATCGCTTATCTCAAGGTGCCTTCGTGAGCTTTTGTCATGTGTCAAGGTACTTTCAAACAGCTGTGTAGCCGAAGTTTGAGCCTGGAAATTGTGGCTGAGTTGTGGGTTTGCACCAGAGCTAGACAGGCCGTGTACAGTATCTGTTTTTGAAAAACAAGCCGCTGTGTCTTTCAGTCAGCAATTCCACTTGACCTCTCACTCACTTGCTCAGATGAATCACTCACCTTTTTTGCTAATATTCAGTGCTAAGCTAATAGTTGTGGTTTTTTTTTTTTTGGTCATGCACAACACATGTGGTTGGCCAGTCCACACACTTGTTCTTATTGGTTATAATTTTCTCTAATAAAACTTAGAGGACACTCAATAACAGCATGCTGGCTAATTTAAATTGTAGCACCTGCAATTAGAAAAACATTCTTCTTCAAATCACAGTTTTTAGAAAACCAATTAATCGTTCAGCCCAAGGAAAGTTTCCAAATCTATTAATTCTGACATGTAATCACAGCTAGTGAATCCATGACACAAATGGTCAAATAGCAGGTAAAATAGCTGTGACAACTGCAGGAAGTTACTGTGCATTCAAGTCCTCCTGGGAAGTTCGTATTTACGAGTTGAAGTCGTAATTACGACGTCAGGTGAGTCGAAGTCACTTTGGTCAGAGCAAGGTGGTGGTGTACCTTCTCTTGATTAACTACAAAAAAAAAAATAAAAATACAGCAAGGTTTTTTTAACTCTACTTCTACAAGAACAAAAATAGTGTGTTTTGCTTTTTTGTGTTTTTTAATCAATTTATGAAGCCACTGTAATCGTTATCGTTACATATTATATCGTAATCGTGCAATGCTATCGTATTTCGTGCAGGCAATTAGCTTGTTTTATTGTAAATAAAAAAGCCTGACAAAGCCATGTCACTGCTAAATACCCATAAGTAGTCTAGTTTATATTTTAATTTTATTATCTCTTTTTCTCTCCCTCTTCCACTTCCTCTAAAACAAAAAAGAGTGATTAAAAAAAATCTATAATAAAATGCCTGTGCAACGTTGCAAATCAAACCATTTCTCTCCTATATGTGCTTAAAAGTTAACCAATTTGCTTGTATTTCAATAACTTCCTGCATATACCAAACACATGATAACTGAAATCAGCTTCTGAGATGAGTAAACATTCAATTTCAACAAATCTACCATCAACTACAGATGCTGCATCCACTGATCCCACCATGTGACATGTCCCCAACTAGGAAACCCGGGGAAACTCAAAGAAAATCCCGAGTATCCCACTCATAATTACGACTTTGTAGTGGCGCTCATGTGCGTTCAACTCGTAAATACGATCTTTCCGACATGACTTGAACGCACCATCTGTCCTGCTTGAATAATGCCAGGCTAACCATCCTCATAGTTCCTGTTACAAACCGAGGTGTTTGTACAAACCAATTAGGGATATTTAAGTTTTCTCTTGCTTTAAGTTTTACTCGCTGTCCAGAATGTCTGTGCCGTTGCATAACAAACTACGGATGAGTTTCCACTATCTGATTCTCCATCCGAAAACTTACTGTGTGCTTCTGTGTGAAAGTAGGTCTGTGTGTCCTCCACTTTCCACCTGTCTCTCCCACCTGTGCCTGCACACACTCCTGCCAACACCACCTGTCCTGCTGTCCCATTCATTACATCACCTCGCCCTCCAACCTCTAATCCACGCTTGCATGGTCACACCACTTCGTTGTTTTTTTTTTATTCATTACATAAGCAGATAAACAGGAGCTCTAACACATCACAGTCAAAAAATTTGGTCTTTATGATTTATTTTAACTAACTATATGGCAGAAGTTCTCTTACTTCATCCTCCATTTATTATTACTACTATTATTATTATTATTATTACTATTATTACTACTATTACACAGAACATACATAACCAACCATCTTTGCTCCCTTTCCACCTAATGCCTAGAGTAAAAGTCAAGCCAGCTTCGTTTGACTCCTTCGGCGTAAGTGTATAGTATGTAGGCGACTCTTTGCGTGCTGTTTCACCGTGGCTTGTTGCTAGGCAACGGAGCTCAAGTGAGAATGACACAAGCTCTCAGGCGTCAGTGGACCCCTGAAGAACCTGCCTCCGTGGCATTTCCGAGCCTTAAAACATGTGCGCGCACCACTTCTGAAGCACAGAGAATTCCTTCAGAAGAGGTTTTTACACTCAAAGGTTTGAATGTGATATGGTATTTAGATGTGCAAAGTAACACACACACACACACGTTATATCACAGATATCGACTTTATGGAATTTTCGAGGGATTGATGTGTGCGCGCGTGTGCGCGTGTGTGCGGCAGAAGGTGTTTACTGAAGCAAGCAGAGGAGGAGAAAATGACACTCAGTTCAGATGATTATGTAATAGCATGGCTTTGTAAATGATTTAGCAGCTTATCTTAAAAACAGTGAACAGTCCTGTCACCTCAACAACCAACATCTAGTCTGAGAGAAGGAAATCTAGAAATCATTTACCCTTAAAAATGTGCACATCTACACACTTGTGCTGTCAGAACAGATTGTTTACTTGTTTCACTGGCAAAAAAAAAAAAAAAATCCAGAGATTACCTGAGACATGTGAACTGTAGATTATTGTAGGTATTTATTTAAATACATTGAAGTTTATGATAGAATTCTAACACTGAAAGCAACATTTCTACCATCAATGTACAGTATGTCTCGCAAACATAATACAGTAAACAGTATTATAAAGTTCTGGTCAGTAAAAGCCATAAATACATAAGCACTATCACACAGATAACACACACGCAGTACAGAAACACTTTTTGAGTGATTAACAGAGGCGTGTGTCCTCACTGCCATTGGAGTTGTAGTTAAGAGAAATCCTTCAGGAAGGTTTGAGGCATAAAATTAGCCAGCTCCCACGTCTCATGCCTCTGCCAATGCACGCTATGGACCGGAAGCTACTCAAATCACACTTTCCTGCACTTCCCCTTTCAGGCAACCCTATCAAGGCACAGGAGTCACAACATCTAACATTTTCCATCCAAAGCTTTTCAGCAGCAGCCAATGCAGAATGCATTTAAAGTGCAGTAACATACTGGCTACGAAACACGCTAGACGTCCTAGGACCAAGTAGCAAGGGAAGGTGGGATGGTTTTACACGGCTAATGACCCCACGTAAATCTTACTGTTCATTTTGAATCAGCCTGTTTATTAACGAAGCCCATCAATCACGAGCATCCGCAGGCAGAGGAGCTAATTCTGCCCATCGCTCTGTGTCACATGCACCATGCTTCACAAATCCTGCTCACAGGGCTGTGGTGACTCTTATGTAATTACCAGCTGACTTACAGAAGAATAAATGAAAGGGGGACAGAAAAAGGGAAGTAGGAGAAATAATGTGTTCCCTCTAGCCTTAATAGCATGGCTGTCTTTGCTGATAAAAACAGGAACACAAGTTCTTGGGTACATCTGCATCTCCGGTTTAACCTCAGACCTCATGTTTACTCTCAGATCGCTCTGGTTGTTTAATATAATCAGTGAATAATCAGTTATGTCACCACAAACTAGTCAAATTAAGCTGTGAGCTATGACAATTTCTTTAAAACGATATTATATCATTTGTTATTAAATAGTTTGTATTATTAGTTGATTTTTAAATAGATTCCAAATTTTAGCATAGTTTAAAATGACTTTAAATTTAAAATCACTTCAATTTGAAATTGATTAAGTAAACTGATGCAAACCATCAGAGGTGTGATGGCAGAAACAACCAGTGTCCTCATGTAATATCTGCGCTGTGTCACTCAACATCACATGCTCACTGCAGGCCTGGACAAATCAGTAGCCCAGGGGCCAGGGACGAGCAGATTTAATGTCACGGCTTTTTGTTTTTTAATTTATTCATTTATTTCCAGCAGACAAGGAAGTTCAACAACCAGAAAAAGACCAAAAAAAAAAAAAAAAGACTCTGTATTGACTTTCACAACACAGAAGTTTTCACTTTGTCTGTATATTTAAACGTAACATGCTTCACAGAAGTGCAACGCCCCCTGATGCTCTAACTGTAGTGTGTGTGTTTCTGAATCTCACAGCCTGCTGCACTACATACAGCCAAGGCGCAATCTGGCTGATGGTAGAACTTTAACAGGTGGATTAATTGGCGTGCATAGATGACAGATTATCATTTCAGAATAAGGAACACACATGAGGTATGTGAGAAACACTGACGAAATGCAAAATGAGGTGCAGCACAATGCTCTCATTTAACTCTCGTGCTAGAACAGTCATTTCGCGGTTAAAATACAGAAGCATCGATGCAAGGACAGAACATTGGCCTTTTTTTGTTGAGGGTGCCGCTATGTATCTGCTACAGCAGAACTTTGTTAGAAGAGAGTAATAATTGCATACTGGTTTCCCTTTGTCTGTAATAATGCACTCAACTAGCAAACAAGCTTACATTACTTTAGCTACTGCTTTTTATCCTAGTCAGTCACCACACAACCAAAACAAAGGACTGGTCACCATCTTTTAACTTGTCTGGTAGTCTAGCTAATAAATTCACTCCTCGGCCACGGGCCAAGCCAAGTCATTGGTCAGAAAATGTGTAAAAATTAAACAGATGCACTCCTGAGAGCTCCTGTGCCACCATTTACTCAATTATTTTTGCTGCAGTGAACCGTTTGGGGAAAAGCTAGAAACAGGGAAATTCATTTATATACTCTTCTTGTACACAAAGGTAAATTCATGATAATGATTAAAATGTTTGGTGTAAAATTCAAACTAACACATGTCTGGGTGTACAAAATTTTCCAAAAATATCTTCTGGGATGTTTTTTTTTTTCTTAAAATATTAGTGATTATTTATTATCTGCCACACCTGATGCAGCCCATCGAGGGCCACAAGGTTTAAACATTTAAAGCAGCCAAAGGGAAACGTTTCCCATACTAACTTCTTTTATCTATTTGTTTAATTCTTGCTAATTTCCTGACCAATGATTTGTTGCTAAACCATTAAAAGCTTAATATTTTGCCATTTTGGGCTTGGCCCATTTTTTTTTTTTTTTGGTCCAGGAGTATAAATGATTTGTCCACTCCAAAATGCATCAAATTTTATCCAATACCATTCCACCATTTGTAGATCCCTAGTTAATTCACATCAAGATTTTTTTCCTTTTCAGTTTTAGAAAAATGTTGTTCTGAAACCTCTAACATTGAAAATTAAGATGATAACATTTAAGTTGATTAACAGAAATTTTTATTCTTAGTAAGTGACTTGTAGGTGAAGCCAAATACATATAGCTGTTACGGGAGCTAAAGATGATCAAGTTTCTACCACAAGCAAGTTCAAGGTAGTTGTACCACAACTAAACAAGAGGGCTGGAGTAAGTGTTATCATTCGGGAGTGCTACACTCATAACGGAGTCAAAGTACAAGTGATACAATTGTGGTAGATAATAACACACATTGCTGTCAATGTCGGAATAAAACACATAACCCCAAAGAACATCGTCAAGAGAGCAAAACTACAGGGCAAGGGAGAACTTTCGAATGGCGTCGAGTGCAAGTCTTTTCTGGCCACAACCCATCCTCCAACACATTTTTTAACGTTAAAATTACGTATACCCTGTAATAAAAAGGGTAAAGTACTGAGTACTGTCCTACCATCAAGACTGAAATGCTGCTGTTAGCGTTTATACTGAAAAAGACGAGTGCTGTTAGGCCAAGCTTTAGAAAAACCGTGAGAAGTGAGAAAGTAAGTGAGGACATTAATAATGAAAAGCAAAGGCACATCTTTAACTGGACATTTTTAAAGGAGATCCCAAATCAAATAAAGTGGACTAGTAAGAATAGATTTAATGGGGATTAATTATCTTAAACCAAGTAGCATGTATATGTAAAGACAAAAATGAACATTTATTACATTACATTCTGCTGTTTTTTTCCACCTTATTTATTTATTTATTTTTTACTTTTTTTTCTGCAAACACTATTGGCATTGCCCTACATCAAATGCAGTTGATGACCCCGATATACAGACTAATGCTCATCATTGTATTTCAAATTGCGTTGAGCACAGAATAAAAAATATACATGGGAAGTGTTAGCCATGCTGGTCACTCTCTCTACAATTAACCAAACTATTATAAAGACCTATAGAGTGTCATACAAAAAGGCATTTTCCTCTGCAGTGCTATGACTCACAAACTAATCAAAGTCCTAACGCAGCCGGAAATCTCCAGCATAAACGCCAACTGTAACTGAGCACAAACAAAACACAAAAGAGCTGCATGGATGGACACACATTCATAAGCAGCACAAAACTGCACGCACGCATACCAGCACGCTCGATCCCACTCACCACTGTCCTTACTGCTGTTCTCCTCGATGGTCATCTGCTCGGCGAGCTCCGAGAGGGACTCATCGATGGTCTGGCTGCCACGCAGCGTGAGCGACAAACGCCTCTTAAACCGCTTCATCTTCTCCATGGGCCTCTGAGGCACTTGAGGCCTTGGGATGAAAAAAAAAAAAAAAGAAGCATTATTTATTATTAACAAGGAAGCATCATCATTATTAACAAAGGCTATGAGTAAAATTTGATCTTAGCAATGAAAAAATATTTCAATCACATTTGAAGCATGCAATTTCAGAGACACTACTGGCTGTATCTGTACTCTGCTGAATTTTTTTTCCCCCCCAAATTCCTCTGGGACGCTCACACACCAGACTTCGAAAGTGGGTCACGTGATAAGCACAGAAAAGGGGGAAAAAAATCTCCCTCATGAATAACCAAGAGCCTTTTAATAAAACATTCACGAGAGGCAGAATTCAGTGATTCTAGACACCTTGGCACATTAATAAAACACACATACATGCATGAGCGCTCACACGACCTCAGAAATACAGACACCAACAAACAAACTGCCCTCAGCAGGAAGAGGTTTAATTAATAGTGTGGGAAGGAACTGACAGCATCATTCCACCACAACCTCTCTGCAAAGATACACTCTCATTTTAACTAACAGTCGCTTATCCTACAGGTACATGTGTCCTAAGAGCCGGGAATTTC